>NC_137913.1:20397345-20399845 GCF_963457725.1 Sprattus sprattus | reverse complement strand
TACGATCTGCAGAAGACCGACCAGTAAAACACAAACAAATGATTTAGGACCTCTGTCCCAGAGAGAACTGCCTCAGGGTGGCTAAGGCCTGCTGGAGGTTTACTGTTCCAGAAGAGCCTACAATCCCTGCCTTTCTTGTGGAAATGGAATACATTTGTTATAAACTTGTATTTCTTTAACATCTAAAATGTCTGGAGACCATGTCTGGAAAATGTTTTGTCACAGTGACTGTAACTTGAATTTGAATATTCAAATGAAGTTTCAAATAACATGTAGCAGTTGGTGAACCTGTTGTCTTCCCAGTGTCGTTTTTTTTCGGGAAACCTGTTGTCCTCCCAGTGTCTGTTTTTTTTATGTGCGTCATTCTTTCAACCATTTGCTATAAATGTGAACTTGCTATTGCCTCCCTTCTTTCTGTCTCTCACAGCTTTGTCTCCCAAGCCATGAGGTCACTCACTGCAGAGGCGTATTTACTTTTACAACCACCCTCCATTGCAGCTTTGTTCTGCTAACCCTCGTCTTGTGTCAAAGCCTGCCAGCAATCAATAACCCATCATATACAACTATCTCAAGCAATGCCAAAATGCGCTCACTGCATCTTTTGAAGCATAATAACTCCTCTACCTTTTCTTCAGTCCGTTTCATGCTGCTCTCCTGATGTGTGCTGCCAGGCTACCGCGGGCGCTCCAGAATCCTGAGCTTTGATGCAGCAGCCTCAGCCTGCCCACATTGCCCGTACATCATGCCACCCTGCCGCTCATCTTTCTCCTCCGTCCTGCTGCTGGCTTTGCTCATCTGTCCTGGAGCCGTGACAGCTGGCACGGTCCGGTGCTCTGGTGCCCACACATAGTCATTTATCAGGACCTCTGTTTCATGCCACCCATTATAATGAACTGGAAGAGTGAGAGAGAGAGAGAGAGAGGGAGAGAGAGAGGGAGAGAGAGAGGGAGAGAGAGAGAGAGAGGAGAGCTTCTGGCTGGGGCTTAATTGCCCCTGCCATGTGGTCTCAGCCAAGGCTCTTTTCATGTGTAGCCCTGAGTTTGGTATCATGAACAAAGATCCAGGTGCTTGTACCACATGTGAGAAACGATGATACCCTGTCAACCGAACCTCTGGACATGAGATTGAGTTGTAGTGGATTTCTTCTGCAGCTGTAGGCAGCCGTGGGCAATGCATCCCAGTACCCAAAGCTCCTCTACGGCTGCACCTGCTCTAAAAGGGACCGTTTCTTGAGCCTGTACTCAGTCCCTTGTTGCCCCGGAGTAGATCTTGGCCTAATGAGACACACATCTACCGCAGATCAGGACCAGACTTATTTCAGAGTCAGGGTGGGGCTCAGTACTCTGTAAACTCACCTACCCTTTGGACCTTGTTTTGACTTGATTTAAGTATTGCAACTTTTCTTGAAAACCACTGTTGAGGGTTGTCACCGCGCCTGAACCTCTCGACACTTCTCTGTTTTGTACACATCGGCTCGTCCTCTGCTGTGTCTGCGCCCGTCCCTGTCATGTATTCAGCTTCATCTATGTGTCAGTTTGTGTAGTTGTGCAGACAAGATGAACAGGTGCGGAAGTGTCATCACATCACACGGTAGAGGCAAAGGCCGTTAAGGGTATTTCACAGACATGGGACTAGGACTGATGGTGTGGAATGGTGTGGAATGATATGGAAATTAATATCACTTTAAGTAAAAGTATACACTTTATTGAATGGCATTTATTTAGCAACGCACTGTTTTAGGTCTAGAAATGATAACAGCCTAGAGGCTTCCATGGCCTTTTCAAAGGGTCAGTGGTCACAGATTACCGAGGCCAGGTGGAAAGATCGGGCAAAGGTCAAAGCTTTGGAATGGAATAGTGAAGTCCTTGGAAGCTTTGGTGCAGATGAGGTCTGCAGTCTGAAGATAGGATTAGGTGTGGTGACAGACTATGGCTTTAGAAAAGACTAGACCCTTGAGTCCTGCTCATCTGTTGGCAGCTTGTTTGTTGTGTGGGCTAGACAGTGTAAGGCGAGGCAAAGCAAGTTTATTCACAGACCACTTCTCTACATAGAGGCCACGTAAGGTGATTGTCTCTCACCTTAAATGGTACAGTACAGAACTATTATGAGAAATTTCAATTGCAATTAAGTATTTTATGAAATTAAATAATGACAAACAGTTAGCAAAAAACAAACAAACATAAAAGGGCATAAATGATAAAAAGAAATGAAACATTTTGAAATGTAACTTTTATTTTACCAGGCAAGACATTAAGATTTCTTCTTTTTTTTTTTTTTTACAATGGCAGCCTGGCAAGTTCCAGAAAACACTCGAAAGAGGGAGGCGAGGTGAAAAAACAAAGAAGAATAACTAACATTCACAAGTATCATTAAAAGTGTCCATATGTATGCCCTTAAAAGTAGTGATTGAGATAAATGTGTTCCGTTTGATTTTTTTTGTAACAGATTCTAATCATTAGCAACAGCAAACTGGAATGCTAACAGGCCAAAGGACGAGCTG
>NC_137913.1:20274845-20394845 GCF_963457725.1 Sprattus sprattus | reverse complement strand
GAAAAAAAGACAATGACACATGACAATGGTGAAAACTGCCACGTTTTGTTACATTTTAGCCTTGTGTCCACATGACAATGGTGTTTTGGGGGCTCGAAAATTCATACTTTGGAAAATGGGTTCCAGAGTGGACACTTTCTGATAAAACGCAGCCTTTGCGTGGCAGGATAGACAGGCGAAAACTGATCTTTTCGAAAATGACGGTGACACGGCCTCAACAATCACATTCCATTCTTCAAGCTTCAGTCTGAGCTCCGCCCTCCGAAGCCTCCACCACGTCCTCTGTGACACTGAATAGAAAATCTATTTTTCATTGTCAGACACATGATGGTTGTCAGCCAAATTGTTCTTTTTCTACGAGGAGGACATAATGTTATCGGAAATCTCAGCGGCCAAAGCCTTTTCTGGGCTTTCTGGGCTACAAAGTGATGCTAAATGCTAGCAACCTTAAGAAGGATAAGACATTCTGTTAGCTCAAACCAGATCTCGTCCTGTAGTTCGATTGCTTTGATAATCGTGTTTAATTGAAGGCTATAACTTACAACATGTGTGTGTGTGTGTGTGTGTGCGTGTGTACGTGCGAGTGCTTGCGTGCGTGTGCGTGTGTGCATGTGTGCATATGTACTGTATGTGTGTGTGCTTTGGCTCTTGAGCCACTACCACCATGCCTAACTGTTCTCAGACACCAGAATGCTTGTCAGTGCCACAGCTCCGACCACATTAGAAGCACACAGGGGAATCCAGCATGTTCTCATGGATCAGTAATGGCAGTAGACAGTCCATTAGAGTGAAATCAATGAGAATGCCTTTCAAAGCAGTAAGTTGTTTGAGGTCAGCATAAACGCCATTAGCTGTTGCCACCTCTAACCACCTCTGCTCTCTCTCTTTATCCCCTTCTCCCTCCCCTCCCCAACTTCTCCATTCCGCAACTCTGTCTACTACTCTTTCTTTTTTCTCTCCACTCCCACGTTTTCCCCCTTCCCCTCTGTTTCTCATATCCTTCTCTGTCCCTTCTCCCACGGCAGGATAGTGACATCCAGAAGAAGATAGACCATGAGATCCGCATGCGGGACGGGGCGTGTAAGCTGCTGGCCGCCTGCTCGCAGAGGGACCAGGCGCTGGAGGCCTCCAAGAACCTGCTCACCTGCAACGCCCGCATCATGGCCTACATGTCCGAGCTGCAGCGCATGAAAGAGGCCCAGGTCATGCAGAGGGTCGCACGCAGGTGAGAGAGTGAGAAGGAGATAGAGAGAGAGAGAGAGAGAGAGTGTGGTAGATCGTGTATGTATGTGTGCCTGAGAAGTGAGTGAGAGTGAGCAGTGAGAGGCGGGGAAGATAGAGAGGGAACACAGAATACAGAGACTCTGAGGAAATGTCACTTGCTTATTAGTTCCCCTATAGGTGATTAAGACGATACTTACATTATGTAATAAATATTCTGAAAACACACTTACTCTGTTTTCTCTCAGGTCGTCTGAATCAGGACCCATGGATGACCGACTCCCATGCAAAGGCAAAGTAGCCATCTCAGGTAAAGCCCTGTGTGTGTGTGTGTGTGTGTGTGTGTGTGTGTGTGTGTGTGTGTGTGTGTGTGTGTGTGTGTGTGTGTGTGTGTGTGTGTGTGTGTGTGTGTGTGTGTGTGTGTGTGTGTGTGTGTGTGTGTGTGTGTGTGAGCATATGACCACTGAACCTGCCTGATCTCTCTGCCTTTCACTCCCATCCCTCTCCTCTCCTGCAGATCTGCGCATTCCTCTGATGTGGAAAGACACTGAGTACTTCAAGAACAAAGGAGGTGAGTGAGTATGTGTGTGTGTGAGAGAGAGAGAGAGAGAGAGAAAAAAAAAGAGAGAGTGTGTGTGTGTTTGTGAGTGAGAGACAGAGTGAGCTGCAGTCCATATGTCTTGGGATTGACGTGTTAGTGTCCTTTCAGCAGACTCTGCACATACTCACAGCAACAGCTTTCCAAACCTGCGCAACACAGGACAGTCACTCGGGAGAGGGAAGGGCTTAATGTGCTGTTGCTTTTCTCTGTGTATAAAATGGTTTCCCTCTTTGTGCCTCATCTTCTCTCTTTCTCTCTCTCTCTCTCTCAATTTCAATTTCAATTTCAAATGGCTTTATTGGCATGAATGTGCGATACATTGATGCCAAAGCACTCAATACAACAATATTAACAGCAGATAACAGCAACATAAGTGATAATACTGATAACACTTCCCTCTCTCTCTTTGTACCGCTCCAGAGCTTCACCGCTGTGCAGTGTTCTGTCTCCTGCAGCTGGGAGGGGAAATCTTCGACACAGACATGGTGATGGTGGACCGGACACTCACAGACATCTGCTTTGAAAACACTGTCATCTTGTGAGTGCTGAGATGAGCATGTCTTCTGTATGCGAGTACCTGCACATCCAAAGTTTTAGAGGAAAATTCAGCTCAGTACCAGTGCTTCATTTCCCAACTGCTGTACCCATGAACGGCAGACATTTTTAATGATCATTGGAGGGCAACGGAGCAGATTTACTGCTAATATATCAATGCTCTGGCACGTTTGTGCATTCCATTTCCAGATGGCATTTCAAGATTATAACTAGGGATTCTTTTCTGCAAAAAAATGTGAAGTGTGATTGCTCAACAGCAGCAGAGGATTGCTAACCCTTGCCCAGCAAAAGAGAGATTATACAGCCCTAACACTACCCAATATCCTGGGCTAATACACAGAGTAAACTTCATGCTGCTATCCAACATCGGTTAGCATTATGCTAGTACCTTGCTAGCTATGACACTTGCAACGTGACCATTTACGGGCTCTCTGTTGATTACCAATCAAAACATTAGTGACAGACATGTTTAAATTCATAATTGACCAGTGATATAGTTTATAAAAGGCAGTGCATGAGCAGATATATACATACAAAACTAATATTGCCCTATCCTATCGTTATTTGTTATTGGGTCAGCAAGTAACGTCACACTAGGCAACGTTCGATCGTTCATTTCAATGTGGAAAAAAGATGGATGAAAAACAACGATACGAGAAAAGAACAACAGGGGACAACCATATTTACAAGAGCACTACACAGGATCAGGACGGACGTGTCAGAGTTGGAGCAGTGTCGATATCTCAAAAGTGCTAGGAGCAGAATCTGCGCTAAAAAAGAGTGGAGTAAAGATAAAACTTAAGCTTCGCAATGTTATGTGATTAAGCAATCACACTAACAAGATATAGTTTTCTGTGTGTGTGTGTTTGAGTGTGTGCGTGTGTGTGCGTTTGAGTGTGCGCACATCTGTTCTGGGTGTGTGTTTCTATAGTTTACTCTGGCATTTGCATGGGTTGTTGTTGTGTGTGTGTGTGTGTGTGTGTGTGTGTGTGTGTGTGTTTGTCCCTTTGTCTAATTTATGGGTACGTCTTTGTCTGTGTTTTTGTTTCTGCGTTGGTGTGTCCGTCTCTCTGATTTCTATCTCTGTCTCTTTGTCTGTGGATGGTTTGTGTTTGTGTGTGTGTGTGTGTGTGTCTATACATCAGTAACGAGGCCAGCCCGGGCTTCGAACTGCGCGTGGAGCTGTACAGCTGCTGCTCGGAGGACGACTGCTCGGCAGGCAGCACGCCCAGGAAGTTGGCCAGCAAGCTCAGCAGCTCGCTCGGCCGCACGGCCGGCAAGAAGATGAGGGCCGCCATGGACCCCGGGGCATGCAGCCCCATCAGCAACGGAGGGGGCGCCACGCTGCTGCTGCCGGTGTCTTCCGTCCCGTGAGTGGAGCACCCCGTCCATTACGTTACCCAGCTTACACTGTCCATTTTGTCACCACACCGTAATGCCCAGCAACTGATGCCTTCACCTGCTTTGTCAATAGCGATTAGTCAGTGGAAGTGATGTCCAGGGTGTTTTCATGGTGTCTGGCACGTACAGCATGTCTTTATAGCTGATCAACAAGTGTTTGCAGTGCCTGTGTGGAGTTAGCATGTTGCTCTGAAGCCTCTTACAAGCACACAACATAGTGCATCTACAACTCTAAAGGCTTTTTTAGTAAGCACATTGGGCCCAACGTAGACTTAGAAAGTACATGGAAGAGCCACATTTAACCAGCTACCTGGGAGAAAAAAAACACTCACGGCATGACTTTTGCATTTCTTACATCTAGCCAAAACTTCGCCCTGCCATCGGAGGAGAGAACCACCTTCCACTGTTTACACAATGCCAGACAACTGTCCTCTCTGTCTTTGCAGGGGGCCGAAATATCACCTCCTGGCTCACACCACACTCTCACTGGCACACGTGCAGGACAGCTTCCGCACGCATGACCTCACCATTGCTGCCAACGGTGAGTGTAAACCAGACTCCAAGGGTGTTCTGTTTGTCTGTTTGTCTCTCTCTTCTTAAAGGTACAGTAAAGATTGTTGATATGTGTTTCCAAACAGTGTGTTGGATAAGAATCTTGGACTGCACCTTTAAGAGCATGTAATACCAGCTGGCTCAGGTTTAACCTGGCAAAGTTCAAGCCGATCTGTACCCGAACATTGCAGGGCTAGACTTCCTGAAATGACAGACAGAGACAGACAGAGAGAGAGAGAGAGAGAGAGAGAGAGAGAGAGAGAGAGAGAGAGAGAGACAGACAGACAGACAGACAGACAGACAGACAGACAGACAGACAGACAGAGAGAGAGAGGGGGGGGGGAGGAGAGCACAACACGGAGGAGGGTTAATGGAGTATTGATGGGTTGAATTATGAAATGGCTTGACTGTGAGTTCTCCTCAGCTGGCCTTCAGTCTGAGACAGCAGACCCTGAGGGGGTTTAAAGTCATGCTTGGTGCTGTAGTTGGGATCCTTGTAATTAGCTGCAATAACACAGACCAGTTCAGGAGGCTATGTAAACAAAAGTGTACGTGAGTCATTTAGTGATCAACTGAATTCTGTGTTTTGGAGTGAATGTGTTTTAAACGTTTTCCGTTCAGTTCAAAGTAGTGTACAGTCTACACAAGTCGTTGCAGTATGAACAGTTCATAAACTCCATGTCAATAATCATTTATAAAAATCAATGTCTGTTCGTTTTAACATCCTCTGGGGCAGTAATGTTGGGGACGCTGTTGACCGTGTTTCATTCCTGTTGTGTCCTCCTCCTCCCCGCAGAGGACTGCTCCTTCTGGGTGCCGCTGTATGGGAGTGTGTGTTGTCGCTTGGCTTCCCAGCCCAAATGTATGACCCAGCAGGTGATGAGCGGACGTCTGAAAGTCAAGGTGTGTGGTTCAGACTTCCTGTGGTGGATGTCCTCTGTATGTCCCAATGTTCTCTCTAGTGCTATGAAACTCTGTTTTGCTGTGTCATCTCTCCTGTTGTCCTCTCCTCTCCTCTCCTCTCTTCTCCTCTCCTCTCCTCTCCCCTCATTCTCTGCCTCTCGCTTCCCTGTCCATGTCTACACCCGCTTTCTCACTCTCTGTCACACTCTTCTACCTTTTTTTATTTCCTTGTTATTATGAATGTAATTTATCCTGTTTTACCACCCCACACACACCTACCAGCATGGGAACGACTCTCAAAGCTGCACGAATGTCTACGGTGTCCTCAAGGGGACACACCTCTTCTGTTACCACCAACAACAGGACATGGACTCTAATGTGGATCCTGCAATAACAATCGGCATCAACAAAGTAAGTCGATGCACTCTCGTACAAGCCAATGCATAATTTCCTGTGGCAGGAAAGGCCAGACATGCCCCATAGCATTTGCCATCTATTGATTTCCTCCCCCTGTTTGTCACTGAACAACATAATTAATCACTGCCTCAGAAACCAAAGACTCCAACCCCGACTCTCTTTATCCCAGCTTTGAAGACTTACCCAACTAAAGCACATCTGTTTGCTGTTTACAGTTACCAAGTGTTTTTGTTATAATTGACTGACTGCATATTTAATTGCTCCCAGTTTTTTTTCTGTTTAACCAATAACCACATCAGCTGTGGGCTTGGGTGTGGCGTTTTTGTGTCTGTCTTCGTGTGCAGAGTTGGGGGAGAGGCTTTGTTTTATTCAGATGCACACAACTTGGCAAAATAAAAAGCTTCCCTTAATGGTTTAAGAATGAAACATTCATGGCTATCTCATGCTGGAGCTCATCCTGCAGAGGGGCTCGTTACATATTGAACATACGGCATGAGAAAAGCCAAGTGTTGATGATGAGGAGAGGGAAAAGAACTGGCCTACATTTTTGAGTTGTTTTGGTCTCCTAAAGGATATGTGTGTGTGTGTGTGTGTGTGCACACATTAGGAAACGAGGATACGAGCGGCAGAGAGAGACCCCCACAGTAAGGCCCAGAGTATCTGCATCAGTAACCAGTATGGCGGGGAGGAGGTGACGCACACCCTCCTCACGGAGACCAGGGACGACACCCAGCACTGGATGGAAGCCTTCTGGCAGCACTTTTACGACATGAGTAAGAGTCAGAAGCATGCGCACACAGCCACACACACACACACACATACACACACACACACACACACACACACACACGCACACCGGACACACACACAGACACACAGACACAGACACACACACACACACACACACACACACACACACACACACACACACACACACACACCTACAGTGCAAAAAACACACACATACGCCCACACACATACGCTGGTATACACTCTCTCACACATAAATGAATCCATTATGCTAAGGGAATGGTCCGTGTCCAGAGATACTCACAGACTATCACAGTTGTACAGACAGAAATACACTGACAGATAAACAGACAGAGACACTGTCAGTGTGTGCCAGTTAGGCACTATCAGCACACTTCTCATCTGCTCGAGCAGTAGCTGTTCATGGCAGACAGTGTACATGGAGTGGTGTTGTTGTTGTGATTTTGGATCTTCACAAGCTACTAGACACTGGATCAGGTCTGGTCAGGTCAGGTCAGGTCTATCAATTATGTCTGCTGAACTGGCACAGTGTAATCACTAAATAATGGTGGTTGCATAACAACACACCTAATGCCACACTGTAATTCCACTGTACTGAGAACAGCAGTTATGCTACTGCCGTGTAGCACTCTCTGGTGCCTATTAATAGAAATGATAGAATTATTGCATGTTTATAAATGAGTAGCAAGTCAGCACATTCTCAGCGCTGTTTCACTTTTAAGCTCCATATAATGATAGCGGTAAAAATAGTTCAAAAGAGAAGTGTATGTAGAATGTAAACAGATAATTAAGTTTACACTGCATGTAAGAACAAACCGTAAGCTGGTAAGCCATGGTGAGTGAAATTGCTTATTCATGTCTGCCCCCTGCAGGCCAGTGGAAGCATTGCTGCGAGGATCTGATGAAAATCGACCTGCCGTCACCAAAGAAACTCGCTCCTCTCACTCCTAAGCAAGGCTCCCTCTATCACGAGATGGGTAAGCAAAAACACACACACTCACACACACACACCACACACACACCCACACACCTCCGCACATCTGCTGACTATATTAAATACAAATACTGACTAAATAGCTGTGATATCAGAAAAGCTATTTTCTTCATACAGGTGAACTTGGCATGACATGCTTATGTTTGACAGGTGTTTTATGGTGGTATTTTGACTTTAATAGACTATATCACACACAGAATCTTGTCCCTTCACTGGGGTGGTTGTTAGTGCAGGTAGAGGTTGTAAAACCGCACTCTATACATATGACTGTTCTCTAGTGTAGTGTAAGTTCATCTAACAATCAGACCATTGTTTCATTTGCCAGGTGAGATCACCATGTCTACAGGGCATTAGAGACAGTAGTCATGACAGACTACATCTCATCCGCCTGGTTTAGAACAACTAAGTCATAGCAAAGAAGGGGTTATGAGCTGGTGTTAATGTCACATGTGTCACTATGGCGGTGGGGTCAGGTGCTGCATTGTCATTAGTGGTAGAAAGTGTTGACAGGTGTGAGGCACACTATTTAAACTGACATCTAGATTAGTGAACGACAGCCTTGTGCTGTATCTGCCGCAAGGAACACACATACATTATGAGAGAGATAAAGGGGTGTGTGTCTCTGTGTGCACTGTAAACCTGAACAAGTTCCGAGTACTTAAAACTTTTGATATAACCGATTACATAATCAAATTTGAGGACATATAGTATATATATATTTTAAGTAGACTTAGCTTTAAAATTAAACATCGGCAATGCTGATTTATTTTGTTATCATTTTCATAATTTTTGAGTTCTCTGAACTCCTATTATTCCCAAATCATCCAGGATTTTGCCTCGTCGGATATTTGTGTTTCTCTGGGTCTTTCATAAACTAGTTATTACGCCCTTACAAGTTTTTGAAAGGGTATCTCCCTTACGTTCCAACTTTTTGTGCAAGCTCTTACTGTAGAGAGAACTGCCTTCCCAGTGTTACCAGATGTACATTATCATTTACATCTGTGATTTACCAGACGCTTTTATCCAAAGCGATTTGCAAGGAATTTTGCATTTATAGATCAGGAGCAGTTTAGAAGTTCACACTTATACACTTGGTAAGGAGGAGTGGGGAATCGAACTAGCAACATTCCAACCTCTCAATTACTAAACGACTCCTCTACCTTAAGTCTGCTGTCTCTGTCTCGCATCACAAGATCTTTGCAATGGTGTTCTCAATGACGTTGAGGACGTCAGATACTAAAAGAATATGAGTTATCAGGCAATGTTTACTCAAAAAAATACATTCCAATACAATTAAAACGTCTTCACTTGCTCAGAAAACTAATACATTTAAAGTTGGGTCAACTAAATACCAAGTTTTACTGAATACTGAATACATAATGTTAATAAGTTAGTAGAACTGTTTGGGTTTACAGTGTGTGTGTGTGTGTGTGTGCATGCCACTTACTAGGGTTTCTCAGTGTGGTATAATCCTTCTGTGGATGAACAACTTTTTCTGACTCTGTTACTGAACTGCTTTCTGCTGTGTGTGGGTTTGTCTGACTGTTTTTTCTCTTTCTTCTCTTCTCACCCTTTTTCCTGGCTGCCTTCCGTCTCACTGGGTCTCATTCTCATCTCATTTCCCACTCTCCTTTTTTCATTCATTTTACTCATTTCATTGGTCCCTGTCCATCCATCTGATTTCTTTTCCCACTCACCTTTTTTCACGTTTTTAATATTAACTGATTAATCCCATATCACTTAACTACATCATCACAACATGGCCGGATTTTTGTTTGGTATCAACCTCCGTCATAAACACACAAACGTGGACAAAACTCCATACACACACAAACACACACTCACAAATAATATCCATAAATTCACTCATAACACCCAAACATGCTCACACACACACACACACACACACACACACACACACACACACACACACACACACACACACACACACACACACACACACACACACTCATGCCCCACTCCCCCACACCAGCTCCCTCTGTCCCTCCCCCGGTGTGTGAGGGTCTGCTGCTGCAGGATAACGCCGTTGCCGCCGAGATCCGTGCTCTCCTCTCCTCCTATTACAGTGACAGGTGACCAGACATGACCGTTCCTGCTTGAGAGTGGTCCTGTAGCTCCCGTGCCCTCAGCATTAGCAGTATTTAGCAGTATTGCTAAAGTGTATGAATTATCTTCAGTCTAAATAGCTTGTGCTTGTCAATTGAAATCCATATCCATCACCCAGCCCCCTGATCCAGTGCTTCTGGGGAAACCTTATGTAGCTTGAGAAGTGACTAGCATGTGTTGATACCAAACAACCTATCAGACATATCCCTCAGAGTTGTTTTTATATCTTCAACCCTGAAAGTTGCTGAACATTGCTGAATATTATGTGCTATCTCTTGTCACGTAGGTTTTAACATGGATATTTTTGCTGCCAACTGAACCTCACGGTCATGGATACTAAAGGTTAATTTAATGTCATGTGTCAGTCTGATAGCTGATTAGTCACTTTCTGTGCTTGGCATAAGCAGGGCTGTGCTTACACTGATTACTGTAGACAGATAGTGGGACAGAGTAATAGTTCATAGCTGTAGCATGGCTGTGCAGTGCAGTTTATGTGTTTCTGTGCTGAGTAGTGCAAAAAGCCTCCTTCTCCGGTGATACCCCTTAAATCACACCAAATAAGAGAAGATTTCTGAAGCAGGAAACCGCTTTAATGACCTCATGTCGACCTGTTGTTCTCGTAGTTATTGACACCTCGGACGACATCGGCACGGTGACGGACATCCTGACGCGGCAGATCCAGGAGTGGGAGCTGCGCACCCAGCTGAGGCGAGGCGCCGCCACTCCCCCCGCCTGGATGGCCCTGTTCGAGGAGGAGGGCTCCCCGCCCACCACCCCCCAGCCCATCCCCCGTCACCACCATCACCAGCAGCAGCTGCTACGCTCCCCGGCCTCCCCACTCCTCAGCCCCAGCCGCCAGCCCGGCCGCTGTGGCCGCCTGCTCTCCTCCCAGGTGAGCCTGACGTCAGACAGCGACAGCCCCTGCAGCACCAGCCCCTGCTCGCGCCACTACGGCTGGGCCGCCGACCCCTCCTTCATCTCCCCGTCGCTGTCGTCCTCCACCTCCTCCTCCAAAAGTCGCTTCCGACCCCGAACCCTCTCGCTGGACGCAAAGCTCAGCAGCTTACGTGGGCGAGGGGGTGTGGGAGTAGGAGGAGGAGGAGGCAGCAGAGGCGGCAGGGTTATCCAGTGCTCCTCACCGCCCCCGGCCATGACCTCCTCCTCCACGGCCACCTCGTCCTCCTCCGTGGCCCCCCACCGGTCCCCCGCCCTAGCCACACTGTCCAGCTCCTCCAGCGCCAGCTCCACCTCCAGCAGCTCCAGTGACGGCAGCAGCTTGGGTGGACCGGAGGGTGACATGCCCTTCGCCCGGCCCACCGGAGCCCGGCGCAGCCTCAGGAACTTGCGCTCAAAACTGGACCCCCGCAACTGGATGCAGAGCCAAGTTTAACCCACACCCATCCTCACCTCACTCACTCAAGCATAGCGTTACATTTGGAAGAATTTTAATAAAAAGCAACTGTTGAGAAGGGGAATAATCTCAACATTTGTCTCTTTTGTTTCCTTGGGAAAGAACTGGAATGAATAAAGGGCGAAGCATGGGAGCCGGCCAAACAAGAACATGCCACAACTCAACATAGATATGGGAGATTACCTTCTTGTCATCGCTTGGGAGTCAACTGTTATACATTGTTTACTTAAATGTAATACCTACAGGTCAAACATGATGATACTTTAGATTCTGTGTGCCCTTCAGTGAAAAAAGCAGCATCCACATCATCCCTCATGAGCCAGTAAGTGAAACTGGTGCCTGTCCTGACAATGTAAAGTTTGGGTTGGTGGATATTTCTCCACTTCCTGTGAGCTCAGCATTGTGGGTACTACAGAGACTGCCGAAGGTCGCAGAACTTACGCTTCAAGGAAGGCCCAGTGGGAACGACACTCACTGTGCGCCTGTTATGAATTTACCACATACTAATACTGTGATAATACTCAACTTTTACCTAAAATGCAAGCATATTTGAGCTGTATCATTGGTTGCTGTTAATCCATTACTGTAACAAAAAGGTTATCGATAGCATATAATGACAACATTCAGAGTTTCTCTTGCACGTTGTCATCTCCACAAAATGTTACACTTCTTAGATTTGTCCCAGTGTAGAGATCTGTGAGTAGATGCCGTACCTGATAAATGCATGCCTGTGCTGTCAAGAAGAGATGGAGCACGAGCACCCTAACCCAAACCTTACGGTTGGTCACCTAAATAAGTGTGGTTGCTTCAGTTCTACTACTTGCTACTGTGATAACCTCAGGACTACATCATTTTAGAAAGTCCCCCCAGAGTATTTCCCTTATTTTGAAGTACCTCATATTAATGTACATGCAGTTCATGTACACAGTACACCCTTAGTTACCAACACAACCATTGAACTCCACTGTACATATGTATTGCAGCATCCTGAGGGTTTTATATAACTTTGGTGCAATAGAGTTATTGCTTCATTTCATATTCAAATGGGATTATTATTACTTTCCCCCCCTTTCTGTTCAGAAAAGTATACAACAACAAATGATGATTATGAAAAAGAAATCCAGCTGTAGTGTTCGTTTGTCCTTGATCAGATGTGTTAACTGATTACACTCCTTCACATTTAACCACATCAGCCACAGATGTTAGCAGGACATTCTGTATAAAAACCTACAATGTATTGCGAAATGTGATGTCCATCATAATTACAGTAGCAGTTTACCAGTTTTAAATAATAAAAAAGATAAACTCAGTAGTGACCTTGTCTACAGCAAGGCAAATAACTACAATGGATAGAAGTATGCAATCGAGGAAGTTAATATAAAAATGAAACATGACATTTATTTTGCAATATTGTGAGCAATTGTCATCCAAGTAGAAAGTGTAATCATGAAATTGGCAGGTATCCATGGAACCTAATCAAGCAGAGTATCCTCTTGTCCCATAACTCTCTTTTACAGTGATATATAAACTATGGCGCTGCGGTGATGCAGATGGCGAGCATGTTACATGGTTACAGGAGGCTGTTTCCCCTGAGGCCAGCATGGCCCAATGGCTCAGTTCATGTGGACTCTCTACTCTCTGCATCCATACAGTCATATCAGCCTTTGTTATTGTAAAGTTTTGTAATCTAACATTGTATTTGTTCCTCTTGTGTTCAATTGTATTTTACATGATTGTTGATGTCTTTTGTTATAAATACTATATTGATATATTATTTTATCAGTTACAGGCATAACTGTTTTGTGAGAGATAACACTGAATGTTAACACCTGTGTTAGGTTACTAGTCAGCAGGCTGTCTGCATGCACGTTTCTTTTTGAAGAGATCAAACTTTAAGAGAAAGAAGCTAACTCCGTACATAGCCCTAACAATAAATTATTTGTGACGTAAACAACTACTCAATTGTCTCCTACTCTTTCTTCCAGACATTCTGGATGCCATTGGGGATTAGTGAGTTTAAGAAATGTTTTTGTTTCATAAAATGCTAAAAATGTCTCAAATGCAAATAATGTACCTGCTTTTCTTAATAATAATTTTGAATCCAACACCTCTGCAATAATTTATATTAAAAAGTGTTCCCATTTACAATCGGCTCTATGAATGAAGTATTTTATGGTAATCACAGTGACCAACAGTGCAGTAGATACATAAATAAATTGTGAAGGCAAACAGACTCAACACAGTGCAGTGCTGCAGGTTGTATTATACTGTATTTACAAGAGAGAAAACTGTAACACAATGGTTGAATGGACACACAAAGACACACTTGGAAGTACAAACATGACAGAAATAGGGCGAGTTTTACCTCTAAACATTTTGCTTATAAAATATAGCTTTTTACATGTTAGTAAATTAAGTAATCAACAATTGGTGGAGTGTTACGTGACTAGTGTCCAGTGAATTAGAGCAAGAATAAGTACACAAATGCGGTTATGACCAAGAAGAGCCGCTTTTCCGGTGTATAGAGCCGGTGTATAGATTTTGAATTGATTCATCTTTCTGATTGGTATAAGGTCCCTGCTAATGAAGTCATTTGAAACCCATGGTTATTGATGGGATTTCATAGATATTCAGAGTAAATCTAAGACTAAATATAGATACAATAGACACTTATATTTTTTGTTTGTTTTGGTTTTTTTAAGCAGTGCCTGTATAGATACTGAAGGATATTCACACTGAATATGTAATATCTGACTAAATACATGAAACACTATTTAAACCGACAGACTTCACTCTCAAATTAAATGGGAAAATACAACATTTGTGCAAAAGTTGGATAAAACTAAAACAGAAATAAAACCCAAAATGCATACAAAGTGGATTACTTGAGAGGAAGAAGAATCAGAAGTTGTTATTTAGAGATGTAAGGGTAGATGTTTAAGACATCTCTCCATTCCCCACAACATTCAAATCTATTGCTGCTCTGCGATGGACAACCATGTCCTCATTATGAGAACCTACATGTTGGTTGAAGAAGGGAAAACAATTCTATTTGAAGCTGGCACAGCTCGATCCTGATAAGTTGTCTAATGGGAGCTTTTAAAACCATTCAGATTTCAAAAAGTTCTGATGGAAAGGTTGTCTGCTTTTGGCTGGGGGAATAAAGGGAGGTCATCCCTCCATCCCTGAGGGTGTGTGTGTGTGTGTGTGTGTGTGTGTGTGTGGGGGGGGGGGGGGGGGGGGGGGGGGTTGTTTTAAATGGTTTCTACGTAGTTGGCAGGGAAGAGCCCCTGGTGTCCATCTTTGCTGAAGCCCCTCCACCAGCCTTTGTCCACGGTCTCCACATCGCTGATGATGTCTCCCGGTGAGAAAGAAAGCTCCGATTCATCCTCTGTGTGTGTGAAAACGAGAAAGAGTGAAGAGGAGTGTGTCTTCATGAGGGTTTGTAGTAGATCTCAATTAGAAATCAATACATTGCATTGTAGAATTGCAATATTTTTTCGGGTACAATATTATAACGATATAGTTGTGCTAAGTACTGTGATATTTATTTATTTAATAATAAGATTTTCATTTTATTTTGGAACGTACGTCCACAAGATGGCGAAAGACCTTGTTCTTCTTGGAAAGTAATATACTAGAATGAATTCATCATGCCAAAATGGCTGCAGAGACTCCCAGTATACAAAATGTTATATACTGTATAGGGGAAGTTAATCGCAATGTATTACAGAATCAAATCGCAATATTTGCTGTACCATAAAATGTAAAGAATTTAAAAAAACATTGCAATAATATCATATCGTGCCCCAAATATCGTGATTATATCGTATCGTTGCCCCTGTGGCAATTCCTGCCCCTAGTTTGTACATGTGAAGGGGGAGTGGGAGGGGGAGACACTGACCTGCCTCATAGTCATAGAGAGCTCGTACACACAGCTGTCTTTCTGGTGATCCCTGTAAACAAAACAAAAAAAGAATATGGAATCAGAAATAAATTATGAAATATTGATCATATTGTACATTGTGGAATAGAATTAAACACATTACAATATATTGAATATAGAGAATAATGTTCATTTTACCGTCTATTCATTTTCGTAAAATATAGACTGTTAGGTGTTAACTGAACTATAGACAGTAGGGTTTTCCTTGGAAATACATATATCTATAAATCAGTTCAGCAAACATATGGCATTATTTGTCATGGAAATTACAGAGGCACAACAACTTTCTGTGATTGACTGTGTGTTTGTGTGTCTGGGGGTGCGCGCACGTGAGTGCACTCATCTGTTCAGTACCTCATCTCCATTTTCTGATATCTCCTTCCCCTGTTCCTCCAGAATCCCACCATGCATAATTGTTGCATTTGGGTCCATCCCTGTCATATGCATGTATTCTTTTTCTGGATAAGCAGAAGAAGAAAATGCTGGTCAATTCATGGCTTATATACATTCTGTGTGAATATACATTCAAGCTTTCTGTGTCAAGTTTTATGGGCAACGCACCTTTTATAAATCAGCTCAGCGTTATAGAAACGCATATATCAGAAATTAGCTAAAACATTATTTAAAGATAGACACGAGCTCTGCACGCTCGGGAGATTCTATGGTACCTGTGCCATTCAGCAGAGTCCTGCTCTGCTCCACCAGAAAGTTTTCACACTGCTCCAGGGCCTCTTCGCCTGGATACACACACACACACACACACACATGTACAAACAAACCCACATGCACACACACACACACACACACACACACACACACACACACACACACACACACACACACACACACACACACACACACACACACAAACCACAGTCAGCCATGAGAAAGGAGACTGTTCCAACCTGTTTGTGGTGAGATTATACAAGTTTGTTTCTCAACATCATACTGGTGATTTCATTTAGCACACAATGAATACATTTCATACTTTTCGTCTTATCTCATTTTGACTTGTGTGCACACACGCACATAAACAGCATACGCACACACACACACACACACACACACACACACACACACACACACACACACATACACACACACACACACACACACACACACACACACACACACACACACACACACACACACACACACACACACATAACCTCTTGATGCAAATGAGATCACTATTAAATGATAAGGCCAGTACTCTATTAAACCACTGAATATTGTGTAGAAGTGCAGACTACAGATTATCAGATGACTATTTGAAGAGCAAACAAGGGTAGCAGGGCTGCAGCAAGCTGCATACCTGTGTCCACATTCTCCTCACTCTCTTCCTCCTCCTCGCCGGGCTCCACAAACACCTCCTGCTCCTCCACCTTAGTCTTCTCTTCTTCCTCATCCTCCTCAGTCGGTACCTCTGGTTCTCCTCGGGGTTGTAGCTCCTCGGGCAGACTCTCTTGTATTTCTATCTGTTCTGGTTCCGGTTCTTGTTCTAGTTCAGCAGACGCTGTGGAGGCCTTGAGGATGGGAAGGGACTCCTCCTCACCCATCTGAGCTCCCTCCTGTTCTATCTGTGCCTCCTCCTCCTCCTCCTCTTCCTCCACCACTAGAACCGCCCGGACACAGAGGCCTTCCTCAGGCCCGAGGCTGCTCAGATTATGTGTGGCAGAGCTCAAGTCTGTGCAGAGATGAAGATAACAAGAAAGATAAAAGGCATTGGCTTGTTTCAACATAGGCCTGTCTGGCGTGTTTATCACTTTTTATTCATGGGAACCGTACACTTAGGGAATCGTCATTGGAGATCTATTATTTTGATCTGTAGGGCTCTTCAGTATTAACTCACCCTCTGGCTGTTCTGGGCTCTCAGGCAGTGGCTCAGCAGTGGCGCCACCTGGTGGAGAACCAGGAGGAGAGCTGTATGGGTGGACCAGGCTGGCCTGCAGACCTGGTGAGGCAGGGGCGGGGGAGGAGGGGGAGGAGGAGGTGGCCTGGGTTTGGGCCGGGACTGGTGGCAGAGCGGGTGGCGGCAGGGGTCTGGAGGGAGGCATGCTGGGTAAAAGAGCCACTGGGGGGGTAGAGCGTGCAGGCGACGCGGGCGGAGAGTGCATGGGAGCATGGGATGGCTGTGAGAAGCTGGAGGAGGGCGGAGGGGAGGTGGGGGTGAAGGGAGAGGGGGAGGTGTTTCTGGGGCTAAGAGGGGATGTGGGGCCCCCGTCAGACTTGTGGAAGATAAAGGCTGTGTCTGTGAGGCTGCGTCTGTAGCGCCGGAATGGGGGCTTCCCTGCACAGAGACGAGGAGAAAATATGTCTTAGTAATGTCAGTAATGTAGTTGGTATGGCCTTGAAAACTAGGCTCATGGCTTTTCTAACATTTAATATAGAGTATGTATGCTAGTAATTGTAAAATTGTGCATTTGTTCTGAAATAATTCAATCAATGACTATGAAGACAGAAGCTGAAGACTGATGTGGCCAACATACAGTATTTATCATAATTAAAAAAATGTTTTAAAGATGATTCCACAAAAGCAACTTACAATACTGCTCTCTGTTACAGAAAAATATGACACTATCCTCGAAGCAGCTCTCCATAACAATCTGAGTAACAAAATCTATCTGAGCGTCCTTGAATCCATAGCAGAGCTGCTGCAGTGCAGTACCTGTGTGTGGGGACAGGGGGCTGGCAGGGGACTGAGAGGAGGAGGACAGCTGTCTGAAGAATTCTCTGGGGTTGGTGGACCGCTGAGACACCAGTGCTGCGGCCTCCTAGTGGACAGAAAGAGAAACACTCTTTTCATGTTCATGTCAATATGAACATATTGCACAATCCTTCTAATGTCGATTGGAATGTTGTGTCCGTGTGTGTATGTGTGTGTATGTGTGTGTGTTTGTGTGTGTGTGTGTGCGTGTGTGTGTGTGTGTGTGTGTGTGTGTGTGTGTGTGTGTGCGCTCCGGTGCGTATGAGTGTGTCTACATTAAAAAAATAAGACATGAGAAAGAGTATGGCTTACCGCTGCTTTCTCTATGGACTCACTGCGTCTGAATCGTTCTCTGAGCTCTTCTTCATGCTCTCTCTGTTGCTTGTTCTGTTGTAAGTACATTCATACACACACACACACACAAACACACACCTGTTACATTCTACAATACATTCCATAATATCAATCATTTTACACTTCACAAGTAATATTCACACAGCCATAACAGACAGACACTTAATTCATATTAGTCTATCCAGATACAGCTGTTAATGGGATTGATTCAGTCCCAGGTTTCTATGTTGTCACTTACCCATGTAACTTTCTCCTTCTTTCTCTTCTCCTCATCCATCAAGGCCTGCTGCCTCCTGCAGTACGTTATTTATGAAGCCACATTTATTACAAATGGAAGTAAAAAACATATACTGATAAACAATTATGTGAAAAAACTAAATATATGGGAAGGCAACCATAATGACACTGCAATATCACGGCAAACCCATTGCACATTACAATACGTCAGTGTCAAAGTATGTGAGTTTGGTAAAATGAGGTCAAACTTTTATTAGAGGGAAGGCTGTGGTTCATAAACCATCCATCCAAAGTGCAGTAAAATACACACACACACACACAATAACCTCTGAACAAATATGTCTGGCTGTCTGTAGAAGCGTGACCTCTGACCTTTGTTCCTCAATCATCTGTAGCTTCTCGTTCATCTTTCTGTCTCTCTCTTCTGCCTCCTTCCTCTCCTTCTGTATCCTCTCTCTCTCCAGGCGTCTCCTCTCTTCGCCTGCTCTCTTTTTATCATCTTCTTTTCTTTCTTCCTCTTCACGCTGCGAAAGAATGTAGGCCAGGGGAATCCAAATATTATAAAAAAGAATAAAAAGGCTATTTTATTTATGAAACAAAGCACATTTAGAACACAGTCAAATACATTCATATTCAACTGTGCATGCAAACGTGTCAACAGTATGACAGTCAACCAGGTGCGGTATTTGAGAGGTCTGTATGTGGCCCTCTATGAGTCACACCTCTGCATGTGCCCAAAAGGAGTCCCTGTTGATTCTTCTCATCTCCACAGCAGCGTTAGTTCTCCTGTAGTTTGTGCCCTGAGCGGAAAGAAAGATTGATAGGACTAAATGCCACAAACATCATCATTATAAGCAGGATTAGGGACATGAAAATTAATCATTGTTTTGTGTTTATGTGAAGTGAAGATTTATAGTGATGTTGTTGATGCTTTCAGAAACTTGACATGCATACAAACACCATGTCTGTGTCCCTGTAGGCACTGTGTGAGTAAGTGAGTGTGGTGTGTGCATGTGTGTGTGTGTGTGCATGTGTGTGTGTGTGTGTGTGTGTGTGTGTGTGTGTGTGTGTGTGTGTGTGTGTGTGTGTGTGTGTGTGTGTGTGTGTGTGTATATATGACTGTGTATGTGTGTCTGTTTGGGGGGGGGGCAGAGACAGAGAGAGACAAAGACAGAGAGATAGAGGCAGTATCACTAGTCAGCACTTACCACCATCTCCTCCTTGTCCACTGGCACGGAGCTCCTCCTCTGGAACTGTGCTGGTGGCCTCACCTTGGCAACGGCAGCACCCAATTTCTCCTCTGTCACATCCTCAGCGTTTGATGCTGTGACAAAAGTGTGAGCCTCCTGTTGAGGGGCAGAGCAGAAAAGCACACTTCAGATCTGTGTTGCGTCAATCTGGCACTCCAATTCAATTTCATCCGTCATTGTTTAAGGCTAATGGTTGAATGAACTCATCATTGCACATATAAACAGGCTACATCTTTACTGTCAAATTAAATCTGACAAACCTGAAGAGCCTAGGACTATACCATGGGGAACTCTGTTTTAGTGACTGGTCACAGAGTGTCCTAGGAGCTGACAGTCACTGCGGTTACATGGATTCGAATTTCTGGCTTACTCCGATTGAAATAGAAGTATCCATTTCATGTTACCACCAATATTCAAATTTTTGACCGCCGACTAAACTCCGTTTTACACCCCAAGATAACTCGATCGGAGTTGGTTGTTAATCGGACTACGCGCGCATGTAACAGTGAATCAGAGTTTAGGTCTTGATATCCTGCCCATAGACATATATACATGCATCATACTGTATGTCTATGATAAACGCTGCTAGACGCTCACTGTTCTTGTGCTCCAACATCTCATTCATTTCTGACGGCTACTTTTACCTTGGAAACAATAAACAAAGCTAACTTTAGTATCTAAATAGCAACTGCATATCAGAAAGGGCTAACAGAAAAGTTTTGTCTCAACCAGAGACATGTATTGAGTCTATGGTCTCAATTGTTCATACTAATGGCACGTTTTTTATGAATATCCTGCAGACTGTCTCACAAGCTTATTCTTGTTGATTATGAACAATCATTACACAAGAGGTCCAAAGATATGAGCACCTTTACAACCCCTCCTTAAACAAGTATAAGGATGTTCAGATGGCCCCGAATTCATGGAGAGAATACTATCCCATTTTCACAGGAAACTTCACCTGCACACAGCAATCAGGGCATATGTGTCAAACGCGATAAAAGATACTGCTCTGATCTATTCCCATTCCATACTGAATATTCTGTTTAGATCAAAGGTTTGTTTCGACATGCCGTGATATTTCAGATGATAGTTATGTGGTATACCAATGTGTTGACATTAGAAAAGCGTTGACTGGAACTGTTTTGGACAGAACGCTCTAATTCACCGAACAAATATTTTCATATTACTTTTCCACCACTTGTTAGTCATGTCATCCATTTATATCAATGTGAATCAATCAATACTAATACAACTTTTACTGTGATATGTTTTTGTTTCATTTCACAACTTATTTAATGTAAAATCAACGGTAGCAGGTGCCCGCTTGTAAACATTCCACATTTGATTTGAACAGCATGGCCAATGATTCGAATTATTCACTGCCATGTACTTTCAGATAATAGCAGTTGCCCCCATGGATAGCATACTCCGACTAAAGCCATACTCGGATTAATGCCATCATGTAAACGTACTGAGTGTCTCCAAAGCTGTCTTATGTAACGTGTGTTGATTGACTGTTGTATCTTTCCAAAAGCACTTATATTCTGCACAGGTACATCAGGTACTGAAGACATGACTTACGAGGTAGCTGTCCAATACCTGTCTAATAGTCAGTCTTGGACAGTCAGAATGATATGAACTGCAGTATGTTCCAAACAAGCTTGTCATATTTCATCCTGTGAGAGGACTGCAGAATGCAGACCAAGACAAGCCAGAACCAGTCTTTTAAATAAAGGAGAGCAGAGGCAAGGGGTCAGAGAGAGCAGGATTATTTTTTTTCAAGTTTGTTTACTCTGAGGAGCAACACAGGTGACAGGGGGGTCTCTGAGGAGATAATTATGAAGAGAGGAGAAGAAATGTGACTGTGGGCCTCGTGTGAGTTGACTACAGATTAGAACAATTTTAGAGTTATTTCGTTTTTTTCTTTTTCGTTCTTTTCCTCTCTCTTCCTTTGCAACCCTTCCTGCACCCCATACAAATCCCTTCATAAAATGACAGGTTTAGAATACGCTCTCTATCTAGCTGTGGATCTCCCTTTCAGAGTGAAGTAGGTTGTCAAGGCTCACAAACACACCCGACAATCCAGTACGTCTGAATGTAGCTGTCAACCTTTACAGCATGAAAACTGATCCAAGTCAAGGAGGTGAGCTCAGCTCTGAGAGGTGAGGTATGCCCCTGAAGGTATCACTGCTCCTCCAGCAGCAGGCTGCTCATGACGGGTGGCTTGACACATCGTGTTTATCTTACACATCACCCTGACAACAAACACACCGCCTCTGCTAGCTGAAACTCGCTGAGCGGAGCAGAGTGGTTCAGAGTGAAACACAGAACGACCGAGGGGGGTTTGGATCCAAACTCCACTGAAGACTGGTCCTACTGATTTTAATCCTCTGATATCGATACCAGTCTGCGGAAGCCAAAGAGGCACAGTATATGCCAGAATTGTATGGACTTAAATCAGTCAAGCAGGTCCCTACCTTAAATACCAGCACTCCCCTACCCAGAACATGAGCACTAAGATGAGGCTGAGCCTGTGTTAAACACTCTCTAACTGTGAGTGTTAGCATCAGGGCTAGCATGCTGTTGCTTGTCTGAGGGATTTTCTTAATGTATTTATAGTTAATGCTTCTAGGGAGATTTATAACGACAAAAGGAAAGGTGTGTTTGTGTACATTCCTTGCTCTGCCAATAAATTGCACTGGTTGCTTAATCGACAGTAAACTAAGTTCACAACATGTTCTTGAACTTTTAGGGTGTTAAAGAACACAGTGTGCCTGAGGGAGACAAGTGTTCTGCCCAAGATCTGTGGCTTAATGGCTTTGCACACTTCCATCTGTTTTCACTGGGTCAGACTGGATCAAAGTCTGGATCAAATATGACATTATCAACTTATTTTTGTCATTCAGGGGGTGCATTACGGCCTTGAGATGAAACTGTGAATTGTGTAACTGTGTTGTTATCATTGTTGATTTGGAGACCCTCAACCAGAGGGTCAGACAGACTGAATTGTCATATCACGCAATGCTCTGCCTTTATTTCTAATCAGTACAGTACTGTTAATCTTAGCTCTCCTGTGCCTAATCAGGGACCCCATAATAAATACATATCACACATCATACATATAGTGTATGACAATACAAATGCTGTCATTCTGCCAGCTAGACCCTTCTGCACAGGAGAATGTCAACACAGCCAATCGCCGGGTTTTGCATACAAGTAAATGAGTAAATACTGAATACAAAGATTAAGATACCTGTTTACTCTGGTACGGGCACAGCCCATGAGTATGCTGCTGGCAGGACTTTCTCCTCCTAAATTACTAAACAGAAAAGTCCTGCTCACGGCCCGTTCCTCACAGCTCTCCCACTTCCTCTATGTGATAGCGTTTTAGTTTTTCCTGGTGGTGTCTTTGTTATTGCACATGCCCATAGGAAAATGTTAGTTCTCAAAAATGGATCTTTGATAGCTCAGGAGCCATAGACATGATCTCATTAGAGAAACTCGTGAGATAATAAAGACGTCTCTTTTAACATCTTCTTTTCTTACGGGTGTGCAAACTTCAACCCACTCCCTCTCTGCACAACTACCTCTTAATTAGGCCAGGCTTGTTCACTTTCCTTGCGTGTGTACGTCTAGGTGTAACCAGATGGCAGGATAAAACTGGCGGTTTGTGGCACATTATGACATGTACCAGCCTGGACAAGTGCAATATGTGAATGTCAGACTGATGTTTATCTCTGTAACTCTCTCTTTCTTCCTTTTTTGACTTGTGGCCTTATATGCTGTTACTCTCTCTCTCTAACACACTTTACTTACTAACTCTTTTTTTCTCTCTATCACTGTTTACTATGACTGTGATTTAGACTTTCTTTCAGACTCACCCTCTGGCCAAGAACACCACTGAAACAAAAGGCCGCTGATATGAATCTGACCCCCTAGTTCTCACATAGGCATCTCTATTGAATACTTTGCCTGATTGCAGAAGTTCAACACCCAAAGGCAAGCCAAAACTATCCTGCAATGCAAACACTTGCCAGGAACAATGGTAGTAAAGTTAACTGCATCCATCACCCTAAATATACGTAGCACCTGTCAGCAGATGAGAGAGAGAGAGAGAGAGAGAAGGAGAAAAAGGAGAAAAAGAAGAAGAAGAAGAAGAAGAAGAAGAAGAAGAAGAGAAGAGAGAGGCGTTTTAAAGATGGCACAAGCAATAACATCATCAAGGTTCGTGTGATGGTGACTCTTTAGACATAATATATCATCTCATATCACTGCACTCACTGCCAGGAGCTAATGAAATTACCTAGTGGATGATGATTTTACTTTAATACTGAATACTAAAATGCCTTGACTAAATATCCCATGATCCACAATGCATCTCCCTCTTTTGAAATGCAATACTGATAATGAATGTTTTAGTGGGGAACCAGAGGAGCAAAAAGTACACATCTGTCACTGTGAAAACTGTCCAAAAATAGATGCAAAGAATATGCCAGCGGACCAAAAACATGAGGTAACACTTTCACTGTCTGAACCTGAATAATTCACTTGTGGTGTCAGCAAGGATAATCTTTATTCCTGACACTCCACAGACTCTCCACACCTCCAGATAAGCTCACATCCTGGGCTCTGGCTGCCACAGAGTCTGGACATTTTCACTGTACCATTTTATGTCCTTCCTTCCGTCGCTTCTAGATCTCTACATCCCGCCCCTGAACAAATTTGGTCTGGTTTTGGGACGGTTTGTTTACGGAGTTGGGGTTGGGGTTTAGGGGTAGGGGGAGTTCTCATTGGGAAGGATCAGGGGGTCTTTCCTCTCCCACACCTCCGGGGCCCATGTTCCCACACTGGTCTCTCTCACCGCCCCCTTAAGGCCAATACTCACGCCCACTGCTCACACACTCACACTCTCACAGGCCTGTCAACAACGTTTCCTACCGACAAGGTGATGGGAGCCACACTCAAACCCACACACACACACACACACACACACACATACGCCACATGTTCACATAAATTGGATATGTTGCTTACACACAAGCATATGCACTGTTGAATTATGATGATTTACAAATTTTCAGTTTTGTTTCTAAACTGAGCTAAACTGTACTGAAAAAAACATGACTGCTTCCCTAAATTAAAGACTTGACTTGGTAGAGTCTTAAAGAGATGTATTGATTACAGATAGAATAAGGCTACATATAGAATAACTATATGTATATCATAAAGTATACAGTATTAAAATAAGTATACTAAGATCGATCTTGGAGTTTTTAAGCTCTCTGGGACAGATGTTAGTTAAGGAGTCTCTGTGTCTTCCAACATGTCTTCTCTTCCCATCGTCTCTGCGAAGTCTCTGCAATGCCTCTGCACTGTCTCTGTGCCCCAGTTCTACCACTAAAGAGACGTAAATCATACACCCAACAGCTTCACACCGTAGCTACAGATTCTGAAGCAACCCATATTAGGTAGTATTGTACAACAAGCTGCACAACAAGATATGATGTTCTTACACTGCAGGCGACATACTAGGTGCAAAGACTCTGGATCTGACCAGACCCTCTCGTGACCTTCATGTATCTCTAGGCTACGCTTTGACACACATGGCCATGTACAGAGAGCTTTTGGTGAGCATTGTAGACAGTGGTAATCTACTATGAAAGCACCCTTACATTGAGTTAATCACACTGTTAGAAGGCATTCATGTTTTCACTGAAACCCTTGCATTACATATGAAATTATACCTAAACTTTACCAAAATCACACAACACACACACACACGGCACACAGGAATGAAATGTCTGTTCCTGGGGGAGGAGCTAAGATTTCCAGACTTTTCCCAGAGAAAATGTTTCATTAAGTGTTGTGACTACACATGTATGTGTATGTGTATGTGTGTGTCTGTGTATGTGTCTGTGTGGGAGGGACAGAGGGAGGGAGAGAAAAATATAAAAGGACGACATTCCTCAGATGCCTCAACAGTTGGCTGGGTGATGCCTTTATTTGGGAAAGTAAGGAGAGGAGGATTCTGTGTTCTTCAAATGAGCTTATGAGAACATGAGAATGTGTGTGGGTATGTTCCTGCATGTGGCACATATGTGTGCGTTTGTGTGTGTGTGTGTGTGTGTGTGTGTCTGTGTGTGTGTGTGTGTGTGTGTGTTTGTGTGTGTGTGTGTGTGTGTGTGTGTGTGTGAGAGAGAGAAAGAGAGAGAGAGAGAGAGAAAGAACAAACAAGAACATGGGAATGTGTGTGGATGCATCTGTTTTTGGATGTGTGTGCCTTTGTATATCAACGTGCATGTGTGTGTGTGTGTTTGTGTGTATAGCTGTGTGTGTGTGTGTGTGTGTGTGTGTGTGTGTATGATGACGAGAGCAGGAAGGTCAGTGCAAACAGGATACAGGCAGGACAATAGAGAGTGTTTGTGCATGCCATCCCTGAGAGGGGGCTTCTCAAGTGGGAGCAGGCACTTTCAACACAGCATCCTATAGGACAACACACAAACATACAGCGTTGACAGTGACTTGGCGCCATGGAGACACATATAGTCGACATATACTGGTGACCATCGCATGACCTCATTTTGCTGCACTTAGTTATTTGCACTGGTGTCATCAGTGCGACATACACATGTTTGAGTGGTTGTAAATACTTGTGGTAATTACTTTACATAATTGACAACCTACAATAGCACTGTAAAGTGATCGGGGTTGCTGCAGGTCAGTGTTTTGCAAAATCATTCAAGTACATGCTGATGGTGGACTTCATGGTGTCACCTCTAAAGGCTCCCCCTTTCTTAAAGATGCGAGAGCAAACTTATCTGTGTGTGTGTGTTGCACATTACGGCTGTTTCTCAGTCCCTGTGGCTCTGACAGACTCCGGTCTACATCACATATTTGAGCTTTGATAATGCTACGCTAAGCTTTCTTCTCCATTCAATTTCTTTGTCTTGCCCTTAAGGCATTGGGCAGTCTAGCCCTGCACTGGACTTCACAGAGAGCTCACAGACATGAGTGGCTTTGTGTTGTGCCGGGCGTCCCAGGCTCTGGCTGTCTCTTATTGAGTCACACTGAGTACTGCACATGTACTGCATGGAAGACGCCAGACACACACCACATATACACACCACACACACACACACCCTCAAACACAAACACACAAACACCACACACCACACACACACACCACACACACACACACACATACACCACACCACACCACACCACACACACACACACACACACACACACACACACACACACACACACACACACACACACACA
Organism: Sprattus sprattus; assembly: GCF_963457725.1. Classification (NCBI taxonomy): domain Eukaryota; kingdom Metazoa; phylum Chordata; class Actinopteri; order Clupeiformes; family Clupeidae; genus Sprattus; species Sprattus sprattus. The sequence goes on along the minus strand of NC_137913.1, from coordinate 20,368,114 downwards.
CACACACACACACACACACACACACACACACACACACACACACACACACACACACACCACCTCCACCCTGCCAGATGTGCCTGTCGCCGCGTCTAAGTCTATGGCTACGGCCTCGGCCGGCTAGCCGCACAGTGACATCACCACTGCTGATGTGTGCCCCCTCCCCGTTCCCATCCCCCGACCTCTGTAGTCTCAGAGCGCCGATTGTTCAAGTCTCCTCTGTGGGCTTTTTTCCACATTAAATCACTCAATTGCTTATTCAGTGGACCGCTCACACGCTCACTCACTCACTCAGTGCCCTCCCAGGGTCTCTTTCTCACCTAAGATCACTGGAACATTCATGCCTTAGTCTGTCCTTACCAGAAATATCAAACAAGCGTCTTTCCCAGAATGCTACAAATATGTGACCAAACAGTGTGAACTGATGAGTCAGAGAGAAAAAGACACATACACACACACACACACACACACACACCAGAAGAGAGACAGACACACAAAGAGAATGGGGAGGATATACTGTATGACGTTTTGCCCCCAGGTAGAGACAGTGTAAGTGCAAATGTCTCATGACAGACCCAACCTGAATGGTAACGTGATGTTGTTGCTTCATCTTATCTATTATGTAAACTAAGTAAACAGAGACTGACTAATGGACTGATTGATTGTCTCAAAGGTTTATGTTACATGGTCATCCTTATTTACAAACTATCTATAAGGCTGGTGCAGCAGGGGGAGAATGCAAGGTCTTACCTTGAAAAAGTTCTTGATTGCTGGAATATGGCTGGCACATTCCGTTCGGCGGTATTCATCTACATTCTGACCAACCTGTAACAGACAGAGAGGGGAAAAAAAAAGAGACAGAGAGACGGAGGGAGAGAGAGGGAGAGGGAGAGGGAGAGGGAGAGGTAGTTGTAGCACGTGATTTTAAGTTGTTATCGTGTTGAAGCTCTATTTCCATTTAAAAGCATGTAAGCACAGTATCACAATAATTAGTTAATGCTGTAGTTGTTGTAGTGTGTGTATGAGTGTGTGTTTGTACGTGTGAGTGGTTGTGTGTGTGTGTGTGTGTGTGTGTATGTGCGTGTGTGTGTGTGTGTGTGTGTGTGTGTGTGTCTGTGTGTGTGTGTGTGTGTGTGTGTGTGTGTGTGTGTGTGTGTGTGTGTGAGTGGTGTATTTCTGGGCAGAACAAGCAGGCCCAGTAGCTGCCATGCCTAACTGATCCTTCACTAAGATACAAGTAAAGTAAGCTGCAACAGGATGTAACTAAAACATTGCCACTTCCTCAAAAACAAAATGTGATAAACAATTATCTGATTTCTCCGATATTTCATCTCAGTAATGTTTTTTTGGGTGTTTCCCTGAAGATTTCTGTCAGACATTCTTTTCAAAAAGGGCATTTTCACGGTTCTATGGCTGGAGATCCCCTAGTGGGTTTGATTTGCGTGGAGCACTGGAACAGAATGGGTCTATGGGCTCCTTACGGGAGAAGACACCATCACCATCACGGTGCTCTCCCTGCTGTGGTTCTGTCCTTACCCAGCAGATCATGACCACGCGGGGTTGACCCGTCTCTGTGGATCCCACCCGGCACAGCCCGTACATCGGCCTGTTCGCGTGGAACTTCCCGGCCAACTCCACCACACCACCAGCTGAGAAGAGAGGGTGGGGAAAGAGAGACAGAGGAAAAGAGATAGAGAGAGAGAGAACACATTGTAATATAGTTGCTTGAGTGACAGGATGGTCTTCGTATAAAGCACACATTTTCACATAGAGTCAAACCTGACACTTCTGGTGGAGGAGCAGGCTAGTCCAGTGCTGGCTGTCATTACCATGTGAATCTGACTCATACAGTACATACACAGCCTTTTCTGAGTTACCTAACTGGATTTTGATAGTTGACTGGAGACTTGACAGTACATACCTCCAGAGTCAGCGAGTTTGAGGTTGTTGGTGACGCCATCGTATGTGAACAGTGCCCTGAGGAGATAAAAGGACGACCAATTAGACATGATGGAAAGCAAAGAAAGTTAAATACAGTATATGTCTATACACTGGACTCTCCATATTTTTAGGAGATTCATGTCTCGCACGTGACATTTTATTTTTGTTAAGCTGTTTTGTTTCTCAAAAAACAGTCTGATATGTCGCCCATCAACTTGCCATTTAAATGAGCCAATATGAAACAAACTTAAACATTCAAATTCAAATTCAAATGGTTGGTAATAAACTAGACCGCTTGCAAATGTATTCCTCATAAATGTCACACCGTGTACTCTGCCAGAGTTTAGTGTGTGTGTGTAGATCAGCATACTCTGCCACAGTGTAATGTGTGTGTGTGTGTAGATCAGCATACTCTGCCAGAGTGTAGTGTTTGTGTGTAGATCAGCATACTCTGCCACAGTGTAGTGTGTGTGTGTGTAGATCGGCGGCCTAATCACTCTGTTGTCAGTATGTCCCTCACTTCCACATAAACCAAATACAAGAGATTAATCCGCCTGAACCAGCTTTTGGTCTTTCCCTCTAACTCCCTCTACATCATTCAAAAATGATCCTCTTACAGTCTGTTTCGTAACAGATTCCTGGAAAAGGTTGGATCAGTTGAGAAAAGCACCTCACGAGACAGATAAAAGCCACATTTCAACTGCTCATGTAGCCAACGCTTCACAGACCTTCCTCTCCCTTGAAGAGGCTATGGCAAGCAACAATGACTGATCACTTTGCATTGTTGAAACTTGTCTAACAGCGAAGGCTTTGACATTTCTAGGTCAGGTTCCCTGCAACGCTAATGAACCTCAAGGCCAGGCTCGAGCTCCGGAGCAGACCACGCAGATGTTACCTGTTACCTGCCACACTCTGTCATTAGGGTTCAGAGGTTAAAGGTCACTGAAGTAAAGGGTCATGTTTCGCACACAAAAAGGCGAGACCAAACACTGACACACGCACTGCAATTCTTTCACCACGAGGGAGTTTAAAACATTCCTTTTCTATGCATGATTGAGTTTGAAAACAAAGAGCAGAATAGAATACACAAAGATTGAAATGGGGTACGCCCCAATTGCCAAACCCAGGACCCTGTTTCACTTAAATCTTGCAATATTCTTGTAAGCGCAACTTGCCACAAAGCAAACTGCCCATCTTTCAAATTACGAACCAGTCCCATAAGGAATTACCTAAGTCTACTAAGTCTCCTCCCCCAGTGCACAGGCTTCAGTTCCAGCAGCTATACAGCCGGAGGCTCAGAGACCACTTGATCCCTACAACTCAAATCAGCTATTATTACCAGTCTTCCCGCTGGTCTTGGCCATGTCAATAACTCTGCCCTGAACGGCAGCCAAGTCATCTTATCTTGATATGAAGGCAGTGGTTTAGAGCGCATTTTTCTAAGAAGGGTAGATAAAGGGTTATGAGGACAGGCTTGGGGAATACCGCCTGCAGAGGTACGCAACAGTTATGTCTGAGAGAGGAGGGGGGTAGAGAGGAAGAGGGAGAGAGAGAGAGAGAGCAAGAATGTCTGAGAGAAACACAGGTTTTATACTTTTTCAAAGATCTTAACTGCGTGTGCTGGTAAAAGCCACTACTGTATTTTAGCACACCGAGGTACTGCTTCCATTACACTGATCCCCATGTTGTGTAAGCTTGAAGAATTTAAGTCTCAGTATTTAAGCACTGACGCACACACACATTTTTTTCTCTCTGAGTGGACTGAGATGTTGGTGCAGTGTACAACATGCATTCATCAGTTTGTAACACCACTACATGCCTCAGACGTTAGGCTCTGGGGGTAAACATTTTCACTGGCATGTTAAATATGTCTTTTTGCCTAATCTCACGGGGTCACGGTGACCTAAGGTCCAAAGGATTACAGCACTCAAGCCCTCTCCCAGACACTGAACTCAGTCTTGAGACATGATGGAAAGCAACTGCTCTTACCACCGCTATCCCCAGCACAGCGGTATGTTTCCATTTGTAAGTGCACGTAATAGAGACACTTCTGTCGGTATGCCATTTCTGCGATTTGAGAGCTTTGACAAAAAACTCTATTTGGGCCTTGCTGGAAAGGTCAAGGTTCATGCAGTGGGCACGATCAGAGAACAATGACCATAACCTCCATCTAGGATTCCAGTGGAAGATGAGGATGTTGTTCCCGCATACCTCAACCACTTCACAGCGACTCCATGCTTTTGAATCACTGCATGAGCCCTAAGTTGTAACTATTCTTGTGTCATTTGCCAGTATGCTGTGGGGATCACTAACTCCTGCTCTCATAGTAGAAACTCTACATGTCAATTTGTTAGAAATAAATGACAAAGGTTGTTAGTATTCTTGAGACAATCAGATAGACAGAAGAAAACACCCATTCATATATTATGCAGTTACAGTAATATGCAGAGTAAGTAGACCTTACAAGTACAATAACAGTAACTCAAGGTTAGGACTGAACCGCCTCAAGGCAATGGAGGTAAAAGTAACATCAATACACTACACTCCGTATAAGCACTCAGCTTCAGTGTAGCCAGTTGGCCTCTTTTGGACTATAGCTATTGTTTACATGAATAACGTCAGTTACAACCGAGAGGTGTCAAAAGATCACTGCACCGGAATAAATCATGGCAGTAGATCATGCATAGTTGGGGGAGATCCATGGACACTGCCTGTGATAGAGAAGAGCTGCATTGAAGACAATGCACTCCACAATAAAGACATCTGCAAGACCACACAGACAGAGGCGCTTAGCGATGCAATAAACTTCGACAAACATCACACTCCTCTTTCTCTCCAGCTTTAGGTCTCCATGGTGATATGATGTCTCTAAAAGCCTCAGTGAGTAGAATGGGTATAACACTCTTTGTGTGTGTGTGTGTGTGTCGGGTTGTTTCCAGGAGTTACTCTCCCCCACGTAGAAACAGACACACTTCATGGCATTCGTCTACCAAGCGTGAAAAGACCTAGAAGTAACAAATTGAGTAATATGAGAGCTTAACCCCCCTTGTCAAGGAAACAGAATGCCTTCAGGCTCAGTAGCAACTGTCTTCTAACATCTCTGTTCTAGCAGGGCTAAGAACATTGTACCCCTGTCAAGCGAGGAGCTTAACCGTACATGAAGAATATTTAAAAGCTTAAACTTAAAGGAGAAATAACACGATGAACTTCTCTTTACTCCGCAGAACAAAAAAGCGCTACGCCTAGATGAACTCGAACTAGTCTAGAGTAGATGGATGGAGTCTTGCAGTGGAGATGGTGGTCCGGGGGGTGGCAGGTCTGTGGGGTGAGGATTGTTCTTTTTTGTGCTGGGACTCACACTCGCACTCGCACTCGGTGTGCACTACCAACAGGAATGCAAGGAGATTGGATTTCACTGCAGTTTAATAAAGAGGGTCCCCCTTTTGGCTAGGGGCGCAAACCGCTCATTGAGAAAACTGATCTGAGGCCCAGGCTGATAGCTTGCTTTAAAAGACACAACACGTTAGGCAGCTGTTTCTCTTTTCATCTACTTTTCTATACCGATCAGCTCTTTGCACATTGAATAATCACGTGCACTTCTTCTAATGATCTTCTTCTTCTTCTAATAATCTTTTAAAGATGATGCAACCCAAACGTGTACTTCTAGGCCACTGTGGATCACCCTACTAAGGATAGTACTTGTTCTCCAGAGCTGGAGTGTCATGGCAGAAACCCTGACAGGACAGGCATACCAAGTGTGAGACAGAGCCAGCTCTTTCTGCAATGAACATGTGTTTGTGTTTACATGGTAGATTATGTGCCATGAACACTGAGTTATGTCCCTGGCCCTCTGGATGCCCTGTGCTCCCTGCTTAAAGGCCAGACCCACCAGCCCCCAACACACACACACACACACGCGCGCGCGCACACACACACACACACACACACACACACACACACACACACACACACACACACACACACACACACACACACACACACACACACACACACACACACACACACACACACACACACACACACACACACACACACACACACACACATACACTCTCTCCCAGGCCCTCCTGGTTCTCCTTCTGCCTGGTCCTTTCAGGGTGGGAAGGCTGATGAGAGAAACACAAGTAGGTCTGTAGGCCGTCTGTGAGCTCACAGAAGAAGAGAGAGAGAGGGATAGACTGAGAAAGCCAGAGGGAGAGGGAGAAAAAAAAGAGGGGAATGTGGAAAGTAGGAAAAAAGGAGAGAAATGGAGTAGGAGGGTAAGCGAGTGGCTGGGACACAGATTGTGAGTGAACAGAGAGAACAAAAAGCGAACAGAGGGAATAAAACAAGGACGACCAGAATCACTAAAAACACAGAGAGAGGAACAGAAAGTTGTAGAACCCTGCCAACCACGGAGCAGCCCTTTTCTAGTCTACAATGAACTATTAGTGTTAGATCTACATTCCAAGACATACATGCAATCACAAGCACCATAACTCACACTGACGCATGCAGTGCAACATATAACAGCCCCAGTGACTGGGGGATGGGGCTAGGGGGCTGCAGCTGAGGGGACAACTTGTAAACAGTGGATGGCATTCTTTTTTCTACTGATTAAACAATTAACCTTTCCAATTTGGCTTCTACCTTCTTGAGATCTGACAGAGGCCTGTATCAATAGACTAATCTGTGGAGTGTATTTAGTTTGCTGTGTTAATCTTCTTGTCTTCCCTGTCTAAGGTCTTGAGTCCAGCTTCTCTTGGAAACAGATGTGTTTGCTGGTATGCATTTTTGGGGGGCAGTAAATGATTGAAATGTTTGCGTGATGCAGTATTTCATGACTAGATAGAACACCCTGGGTGACGGAACACAACATTCTTCATTCCAGATGTGAGCAAAAGCCTTTAACGGGGTCGTAAAACTCTATGTAAAAAGCTTGCCAGACCAAATCAGGAGAAACTACCTCGGATCCTCTCTCTTCTCTCTCTCTCTCTCTCTCTCTCTCTCTCTCTCTCTCTCTCTCTCTCTCTCTCTCTCTCTGCATACCCATGCTCTAAACCTTTGCAGTATATGGCATTTTCTCAAGCCTCGTACTCTTCAGAGAGGAAGACAGAGTCAAAAACAGGAAATATAAGGATGTAGGCTCCCCAGAGTGTGTCCTCTCAGAGTGATTGACTGATAGCAGTTAATATTTCCATTTAATAATTTTTAGTTTTGTTTGTTTGTTTTCCTTTTAAAAATCATTTGTGGTGTTTCAATGTAACACTTTGCTTTGGCAACACTAGTACTCGAATGGTCATGTCAATGAAGCAACTTTGAATTTGAGTGAGTGTCCGCTAAAGAGTGAGGCAGAGAAAAAGAGATAGGAAAGAAGGATGTAAGAATGCTCAGCGTGTGCCTCTAACTCTCCCCCTCTTGTGTTCCCTGGGACCCCGTCTATGCGCAGCTGTAAATTAGTGTCCGCCGGCCCCGTCCTGACCAGGGGCCCCAGTGGCTATTTATAGGCCTGGGTCGAAGCAGGGGAGGGAGCGGTGGAGGGAGAGAAGGAGGATGGAAGGGAGATGGAGAAAGAAGGAGGGAGGAAATCAGAGGGGGGGGGGGGGGGGGGTAAACATCCTACCACTCACTTCCCCCTCAAATCCCTCTCCTAAGATCCAAACATGGACAAACCGAGGGCTGCCAGTGTTGCAGCCTTACAGCCTGAAATTCTTGAGTGACAGACCAGTGTAGGACCTGAATTCAATTTCAATAGCACAAGTCTATTTATGCTGTTAATGTGAAAATTGGACGGCAACGCACACATTTGAAGCTCCCCCTGTGACCCTGACATGGAGGAGGCCATTCCAAAGCCAGCATGACAGATCAATGTCAGACACATCTGCTCCATCTCCACAATGGCTGTACATCATCAACACTTCATTGAAACCTCCTCAATGTTTCGACTTGTTTTGTGTAAGGGCTTCATTCGCCATATAAAGTAAGTCACCTGGTTGTGTGTTTGCAAAGCCTCTACACCAAGGAAGCCTGGCCTCCACATCTTCCTTAGCACCCCCCCCCTCACACACACACACACACACACACACACACACACACACACACACACCCTGCTGTCCTCCTGAGAGTAACTGTGTGTTTGACTCGGCTCGGAGGGACACATGCGTTTCCACTCCAGCTACCTCAGCAGAGAGAGAGAGAGGGCCCGTAAGAGATCGTAAGCTCATTGCCATCTGGCACGGACTCTGCGTCCCACTGACTGCAGCCACGCGCCAAGTCTGATTCATCTGTGCGTAAACAGCGCTGGCAGACCCGCAGCAACAGGGGCTCTGAGTCACAGAACTGGGCCCCAGCGGCCCGTCTCCACAGCCCAGACTCATAAAGCACCAGACCCCAGACCTCGGATTGGGAGATTCTTAGCACGACGCTCTGGTGGTGCCACCTCACCGGCACCAACTCAAAGCTCCTGCTCACCGCAACTTTACAGAGCACGTCATTCTGCAACGGGTCGCACACAATTATCTTTTCCACTTGGCGCCCCGGTTGGGTTTGTAGTGTGTGTGTTCATTTGGAGTAATTAGTGGCCTTTGGTTGCAGGACATTTGATGTGAGATAGCGTGGTTTGAAAACGTGTGTGTATGGGGGGGGGGGGTTGGGGGCTGATGTCAGTAGTCCCCTGGGTAGCTATTATGGACAAATGGCAGCTATTTCTGGAGAGAAAGAGGAAGGAATTAGTTCAGACTGTGTACCAAAGAGAGGAGAGTAGAGAAAGACAGGAATTGGTGAGAATGGGAATATTTTTAAAAAGAGAAAAAAAGCATTGTGGTGCCGACTGAGGTGGAGAGAGAAAAACAATGAGAACTACAGGAAGAGGAGGGACGCATCAGTAAGATTGGGAGCTACAAGAAAGGAAGAAAGAAAGTAATGAAAATACTAAAGGATGACCACTGTCATTTAAAAGAACATGAATCGGACATTAAAAGCTGACAGGATGTTGCAAACAGAGGAGGGTAGAGGGAGGAGAAGAGGAGGATGGACCATGGAAGGGAGCAATGGAACTAAGCGCTCTAGGCAAAACTCCCTGAGTAAAACAAATACAGAAAGAAAGAAATATCTCTGCCAAATAGGGAGAGGGGCAGAACTCTTTAACCAGATCCAGACCAGAGGACGGAGGGAAAACAACAGGAGCAGTTGACAAGCAGAAGAGAGGAGAGGAGAGGAGAGGAGAGGAGAAGAGAGGAGAGAGGAGGGGATGGATATGGATGCATAGGGAATACCTCAAATGAGGCATTCTCCAAAGATGAGATCACTTCCTTTGCACAGCGACCCAGAGTAGCAGAGCTGGTGCGTAGGCAAGAGAAGAGAAAAGTGAAAGAGCTTTAACGGTATCTTTTGACCCGCTTAACAATGTTTGGTCGAGAACTGTTGGACTGGTGTGCAGTCTTATAGTCTGTGAAATTCACAGCCATTTCCCGGAAATGCTGATTTACCACGGTCCAGATGGGGATTATCACAAAAAACAACATTAGAGTCCAGTCAAGCTAATCCACTGTCAGATTCCAATGGATACTGGTTTCTGAACAGTAAGTTTGGCTACATAAGCTAGCACAGAAGTGCAGCAGGAGGGTTCAGAGCAGAACCGAGGACTCAGATTGAGATTGAGATGTGTACGTGCTGAGAGCAATAAGTAGCTCACTGAAAGTTCACTGACAACCTGAGACAGTCCCAATCTATGAACAGCAGGTAATCATTTACCAACAGAAACAATTGGCATCGACCTGAGTAGGTGACTCCGTTGTAAGACAATGCCTTCTAATACAAATTGGCAGCCTCTCCATTAATATCACACAACCACATAAAATTCACAGGAAGTCATAAAAGCATATCGAATGGATTCCTCTTTCTCAGGGAGACCTGACTCATGGGGAAAAGGTTAATGTCCTCCAAACACAGTCAGAACATTGCATTGTGAACTGACGTAACTACCAGCATCCCAACCCCAATCCCTGGCATGGCTGTTTGCTGGCATAGAAGAAAGCTGTACACATCTACAAATAACATAAATCCATAACCTCAGATCATTAACAACTTCAACATGTGTAGCACTACAAACTAATTTTTCATTATCTTGACACATTCCTTCTGTTTTTGGATAACAACCACGTACTGTCAACCTCATAACGATGGTAATTTGAAAACATTTACAAAGCTGTTAACTAAAACGTTTGTTCATGCCAACCTTTTAACATCTTTCCCACATCTTTCAATTTTCCCTAACTTGCAGAGACATGTAACAGACTTGCTTGGGCGGGGGGTGGGCAAGAGCATTCAGTCTTCAGCTGTTGCTTTTAATGGCAATGCAATTCTTACAAGGAGACAAACAGAGCACCAACCTAGCACACATAGGGAGAGAGAGAGAGAGAGAGAGAGAGAGAGAGTCATGTCTCTTCAATAACTGCCGTAGTTCCCTTGGCTATGTGCTGTGTGTATGACGACATACAGACGGCCTTCCAGCAGGCATTCTTTGATGTCACGGTGCATCATTCAAGAGAGGCTGATGGATGTCAAGCATTGAAGCGTCGAGCAGATGCAGCTGAAGAAGCCAAACGGCAACACACAATTTTGGAAAGAAGTTTGGCTTCTTGTCTCCCCTGGTGTGATGCATATCAAGTAGTGGTACAGCGAAACACTTTGTCCATTTTAGGCAAAGCTCAACTCAACTCAAGGTCAACTACGTATCTTCATTTTATTATTCTGTCTATTTAAATATATTCCCTTTATATTCCCATTGAAATGTCAGGCGTTCTGATCAGACCCTTTCCGGCAGAGGAAACGACCATTCAGCCTCACAATGGGGCAGCCGATGGACACCGTCTGGCAGCATTGTAAAGCCAGAGTTCAAACGCATTGGGAAGGGCTACCAGTTTCCGGAGGAATGTGCACATAAACACTCTCTCTCACACACACACACACACACACACAGAGGAGGATGCTCTGTTGTTAAGACAAATCTGGTGTTAACTCCTTTCACTTGGTCTTTACTTAAGACACCTGAATGTGTCTGTTTTGTGAGTGTGTGTGTGTGTGTGTGTGTGTGTGTGTGTGTGTGTGTGTGTGTGTGTGTGTGTGTGTGTGTGTGTGTGTGTGTGTGTGTGTGTGTGTGTGAGTGTGAGTGTGTGTGTGTGTGTGTGTGTGTGTGTGTGTGTGTGTTTATTTGTCTGTTTATGTCATTGAGGATCAATTCAAACACCCACATCTATTTAACTTGCAGGGACAAGTTGATTTGTTGGCATCACAAAATTTAGAATCTCAGGTATCGACTTGATCAAAGCAATTACCCGCTGGTAATTTCCACCTTGGCTCCTACGCCATGCAAGTCAATCAGTTCATTCAGTCATTTAATTAATACAAAAAGCCAGACAGCAAACTAACAATGTGCCCATTCAAGAGAACGAAACACACAGGTAAGATAAGCTATTTTAGCCTTATGCTATATCAGTAGCCGTGCACTACAGTCCTCCAGCCTTGACTGGCAGAACAGGCCATGATTAAGCTTTGTGTAAAAAAACTGCACATGGAACATTATCTCTGTTTACGGCCGACTAATCCCCTGGTTATCTTCCCCGAGACTTGAGCCTGTTTAAGAAAGCATAGTTTCCACTGGCCTTTGACTTGCAAGGACACTGGTTGTTTGTTTGAAAACAGAGGCTGTGGCCCCTTAAACAGCACGCCGCGTTGTTTTCTCCCTCAGCCCCTGTCCAGCACAGCCCACTCAAACTGCATAAATATTTTTGGTTTCCGTCAAGCATATGTTAAGCTTCCATCTACGCAGAGTGAATCACTCAACATCAGAAATACAGAACGTTTGTTGTGTTGAAGTCTCCCCATGGCCTTTGCTCTTGAAAGAAATTTCATCCAGAGGTTGTAAAGCTTCACTGCACGTGTGTGTGTGTGTGTGATGGGGGAGGGTTGATGACAGTTTGGGCTTGCCAAACTTTGAGGTGTGTTTTGGAGCGGAGAGAAAGAAAGAGAGAAAGAGAGAGGGAGACAGAGTCAGTCTAAGATAGAGAGGGGGACAGACAAAAAACTACAGAGAGCCAATGTATGTTCACCATCCTCTTGCAGGCTACAAGGCTGAGTCAGTGTGGAGACAATCTGCTGCATCAGACCAAGGAGTCTGGATAAACATGTCAGTCTGTCTGTTGACATGGACTTAGAGAAAACACACACTAAATGGGGTTTGTGTGCGAGGCACCAAACAAGATGTATGGGTAAACAATACTCCCCTTCTCTCTCACTCGCACGCCAATTCTCACACATAATTAAGATATCAGAGTGAAGGCCTTAAACTACATATAATCTCCTCTAAAACACTGTTCACACTGTAAACATCATTTATGGTGGCTGAGGGTGCTTGTTACGAGATCAGGACCTTTGAAATGTTTACAAAAGGTGTAATTATTGGGCATAACGCTCTCCAACGCCCACACACCCCGTGCCACCCAAACTGCATGGGTAGAAACAGCGGTAACAACATTTTGCCATTCTGTCTCATGGAGAGCTCAACTGAGCTCCTCAAAATCACACTAGGCCTGTAGAACATCTCATGTCTTTCAAACAGACCTAGAAGTTAAATAGATGATGCCTTTCCAGCGACATCACACCCAAGGCCCAATCAGCAGCCTCACATGCTGGTAGAACACTTCATCAGCAGAGGTAGGGTCTCTCCAAGCCGGAAAGGAATAGCGAATAAGCTTATTTTGCGAGTGAATCACATCTCGAATAAGGTAGCACACACACACACCATATGGGGCGGGTTGGCTTAACGCTGCGATAAAGCCTAAATTTTGCATTACGCCACCTGACTATCTGGGGCGGGTAGCAGTGCATTCTACTAGTGCAGAACTCATCACAGCCGTTCCCTGAGATAGGGAGCCTCTGTCGGGGTAATTGGAGAAAGCAGAGCCTCTCCTGCCTTACCTTAGCCATGCGTGAGTGAGCAAGCAAGGGGCTCTCTGTAAAGTCAGCACACCAAACACCTGGCCCTCTGCTGAAACCCAAGCCGTTTGGTGCCGGGGACGCAGGTGGGACGCCTCCCGTGACACTTAAGACAACTCCACTTAAAGCATTGGCTTCTCGCTTGATCCGTGGTCAGAGCGGCCTTTAATGTGCGGCATCTAAGCAAAAAATGCGACGTTCCTAAGAGATCATAGGTATTATCTTTTGACTTCATATCATTCAGTGACTTGAAAGGATTAGGTTTTTTTCCCGCATTTCTGGTCTGAAGCTCTATGACTGAGAATCTTTTTTGTTGAACATTCTTCAGAGCATGAGGAACTCCCAATGCATTTCAATTAAGATAATGAGATAATTCAGCACCTACAGTACTTTAAATCATTCACCACAATGACTCACTTTAAGAGGATCTATATTCAAAACAAAGCCATTAGAATAAAAGCCAATCCTGTGTGCCCACAGCAAAAAGCCGCTTAATGAAATAAATGGTTGCACAGGAACTTTTGGCATGCAGGTGCAATGATGTTGTTAACTTGGTATCTATCACAGAATTATCCCTGTTCTGGTGAAAACATTTCAGTAAAAGGAATTCTAAGTGTCACTTTTATGATCTCTCATCTATGACTTGAGGTCTGCATGAGAAAACCATAAAGGCCCATGATACTTTGAATCACTGAATATTGTGGTTCCATTATCATACGCCTTGGTTGAATTTCCTATTGTGACACATTCTGTAGAACGTCAATTAAATTTAGATTTTTTTTCACACCTATGACGTATTTCCAGTTTTCTGATCCTATTGCAACTGCATGTCAATTCGCCAAGTTGTGAAGTTTAAATGAACTGGCGTGTTGTGACAGAGTTATAAATTAGTGGACCGACGGAAGTAAAGAGAATAGCGACATGTTCCATATGTCTGGAATATCTTTTCGTACTGTGACTTAAGTTTAGTACCATTAGATTAGTTTAGTGCCAACCAATGCAACCATTACACTATATTTTAAGCTTCGCTTTGTGGCCACATTGCCCCTTCAAACCTGCATTCATTTTTGCCACCTGAGAGCCATTTCATCCAATTGTCAGTGTATGAGCACCAGACCCATAATAAAAGCAAACTCTTCTCTAAACTATAGGTAAGAATGTTAATCTCTCCAATATAAACAACTGGAAATAACAGCATCTACAAAATGCCATTCCAAGCTAATTTGCTCATGATTGGTAACACCTGTCAACCATTTGCCCCGTTCCCAATGGCATACACAAAGGATGGACACAGGCCATGCAAACTGAGGGTGGTATGTGAAAACACATTGTGTAAAGGGGAATGCAATCATCTTCTTTTTAAAACTAGGACAGTGCCATACGCTATTCCTCTAGCAGAACAGAGAGTGGAAAGACTTTCAGCTGCCGATTCCTTCATCAGGAATTCAGTTTTGATTAAAGCCTGGATTTCATTGATGGGCAATGAAAACCCATGAATTAAAAGTCATTGTGTATATAAAAATACATTTAAGAGATGCAGCTTCAGCCAAGATTGGCCTCAAAACCTCCACACAACTGCACAAGCCTCCACTTTTCCATTCGCTGTGTGCTTTTGTAAACACATTTCTTTGGCCCTAAACACCATCACATCTATTACGTGAGCCCAACACTAAGATAAGGGGGAAAATCTCTCAGTAAATTCCTTTGCTGTCAGGTCATGGGGAGTTGCCCCTTGAGTGCTTCCAACATGGAACGCAGTTGTGGGAATTGCTGGCAATTTTTTTTTTTTCAAAAAGCCTGATCCAACCAACTAGATGCAAACCAGCACAAACCACCTACGTGCCATCTCGTTTTTGGGGCAAGTGTCGACAGTTCCTCTGTGTCTCGCACAGCCCTAGGTTTGTCAGAAAACACAATCATCTGTTCCAGTTGGCTTTTGTGGGCTGCCAGTTGAGTCAGACCCAACATAATGTCAGTTCCACACCCAATGACAGCGACTAAGAGAATTGCTTATGTATCTCTGGAGAAATCGGGTGTGTTTGCAGTTTCCACTGCTTGAACAAGCCTCTCAGATCCAAGTGCTGTAGAGCACAGCAAGCAAGAAAAAAAAGATCTATGTTACACAGAATCCATACTTTCTGAAATACTGCAATAAAAGTGTGGCTAACTCAAAGTATCCGGATTGATTTTATTGACTAACTCTAGTCAAAGGACAGAGTCTAATGTGCGTTCTCAAGATGCTACATTTAGCCATGGTCAAATTTTACAAGAGGAAAAGTAGTGTCTGAACAGAGAAAGACTGTATGTAAGAGTGAGTGTGTCAGGTCTCTGAGATGGGGAGAGAGAGAGAGAGAGAGAGAGAGAGAGGGAGCGAGAGAGGTGAAATAGTCTGGTCTCAGTAGTCTGTCAACATGAGGGCCATTTCCCATTGAGTTGCCCACCCTTGCTGCAAGGTCCTTAGATAATAGACATGGGGGCCTCAAGGCCAGTGGGGTCTCACACACACACACACACACACACACACAAACAGTCTCTCTCTCCCACTTACACACACGCATGCGCAAACACACACACACACACACACACACACACACACACACACACACAAACACACACACACACACGTTGTGTTGGTGGGGCTGTCTGGAAAACGTTATGATGTCATTGTGACTTCTCAACTTGGTACTGTGGCAACAAACCTCCTCAGAGGCTTTAAAATCTTTGAGGGAACCATCATCACACTAAACACATTTATAAAGTTTAGGTACCTACATCACATTGACATCCTCTGTTGCCATACGCTCAACTTTGCCTCTCAAACTTCAGGATGACTTGTTCCTTCACCGTACTCATGTTGCTTGAATGGCATTTGTAAAAGTGTTTCCATGGTGTTTATGTGCAACACGAAACAGAGCACAGCCTCAGAGCTGCTGTGTGGAGCGCCATGGAAGTGGATGGCAATGGATTCTCTGCCTGTCTTCGGCCATTAGGGAAACTGCCTCTTGAGATGCAGCAGAGGGAGAAGTGATCTGCAGGGGAGTGCGATGTCACCATGGCTACTGAGAAGCCAGGCCCCAACACACACACACACACACACAGAGGACAATGCACATTGTTTCCCTTTGAGGTTCAGAGTAGCAATGGCCAAGAGAGCTAGGGTGAGTTGTGTGTAAAACAGACAACGCCAGCTAAGAAGGCTCTGATGTGATGGCTTGCCCCATGTGCAGTTTGCACTGAGAAGTCATTTAGTTGGAAACCTGACTTTCACACCACACCCAGTAATGCTAGAAGTGGACTGAGCATTAGCCATTCATGAGGATGAGATACTTCAATCTATCATGTTCATTCAGTCGGCAAGACTCCTCATATATCAACACAACTCAGAAACCTACAGGCCATTTTTCATGAGCAGAGCATTAAGGACAACTGACACTGAAGCTTGGAGTGCATGAGAAGTAATGCTGAGAAGCAGTCATAGAACCGTGTTTAAGAAACCATAGACAGTTTGGGCATCGATGCATAAGTGGCATTTGACTGTAAAAATGACTATGGCTCACCTTAAAATTTAAAATAATTATGTCATGGAATAGACAATTTAAAGCTAGTGAGTGAAATGTAGGAATACCTTATATGGCAGGTACCTGAAACAGTTCTAGGCTATTCATGAATGCATTAACTAATGTAACGTTAGGCACTATTCTCCTGTCTCCCTAGTACAGAATGTAGTAAGGATTTCTTTACCCCCTGTGTTTTTTGCAAGACGGCCAACTATTTACGTAAATCAACGGAATTATGCCAGTCATGTTTAAATCAATGTTTATAAGACAGCAACGAACAGTAATGAACGCTTTGTTAAATGCGTCCTCAACCTTACACTGCCTTTACTTATTTTCATTTTACATCGTGAGTTCTGCTGTATTAGAATTCACAACGTGTCGTGTTTTCAGTCTTTAAATACTTTACCAGTTGGTAGAGGCTCGGGGATTCAGAATGTCCTCCTTTGCAGTCAGCAAGGAGAGATTGTAGGTATCCAAGTTTACTCCTTTCATTGTGATCAAATCCTCCCTTAACAATGCCAGGCTACCTCAGATGTTTCAAGTCAAGAGGCAAACCTAAATCCGAAATATCCCAAAAATAATAGCTATGGTTTGCAAACTGAGTACACTTAGTTACTGCTAGGGACGGCTCTCGTTCTGGTTGGCAGGCACCACATAGCGTTTTCTTCTGCACCAGAATTTAACGGTGAGACGGGAAAACTTTGGAAATGTAATCTTTCGCCAAAAGCCCCACCTCCCGTCAAGGGAAAAAGTCGCAGTTACGCAAATCCATCTGGCGCTTATAGGAAAACTCACACAGAACACCTCACTCGATTGTATGGTGTTTTCTACAGTTATCCATTTGGTTCAGTATATGAATAAATTGACAAAATAAAAATAAGGATAAACCAGGCGAAACCAGAGAAGGCGCGGTCTAATAAATAAACTCTAGTTTATGAGAACTATTGCCGTGTTGGATTATTAAACATAGGCTTTTCAAAACTGATTAAAACGTGGACATGTTTCTGATTTAGGGGATATTAAAAAGGAACAATACGGGGATTCACAGCTGAGAAGGAATTGGAGACACCCATTGACAAACCATTGAGTTGTCAATCACCTATTGTGGAGTAGTGGGTCTGCGAGCAGTCCCTGTTTTCCTGGCAGCCACAGAGAACTCATTTACAGTGGAGTTGGCCCACGGAGACCCTGATGGAATCAACATGGGCAATTTCATGGGAACTGGTTTTGGGGCAACAGACCTCTTTCTAAAAAAGCACGGGAGGAGTTCAGTTGCCATGTCCAGAGATGCTTGTCAGAGCCTATCCTACGAGGACGAGGTGGATGCGATGTTTTAATGTAGACTTTGTTCTCGTGAGGAACCAATTTCGCTGATAAGTTTCTCCCCATAAACATAATTTTGGTCCTTTTGAATTGATCACAGCTGTGTAAGGTTTTTCAAAGAGCTTGCCATTGCATTTTCCTGCTATCAAAATGCTGAACTTGTCTTTCAGCCATGCACTCTGAACTTGTGCACTGAAAACAACCATATCACCTCTTACCACATGCATATATCCTTTACAAGTACCGCCACAAATATTGTCATTCAATATGTCTGTGTATAGCTACATTTCAAATACTGATTCAACATTATTCACATAACATTATGTGCATAATTAATATCATCATACTTGATATCATGACAATGACCTTTATACCCTCAAATATACATACATGTACGTGTGTGTGTGTGTGTGTGTGTGTGTGTGTGTGTGTGTGTGTGTGTGTGTGTGTGTGTGTGTCTGTGTGTGCCACTGATGAGTCACTTCTACCAAGTACAGATGTTGATAGCTGTTGAGTAAAGTATACCCATCAGCATTGTGCATAGTCTATCTCTGTGTGTGTGTGTGTGTGTGTGTGTGTGTGTGTGTGTGTGTGTGTGTGTGTGTGTGTGTGTGTGTGTGTGTGTGTGTGCGTGCAGTATCCACATACATGATGATGTATCATTACTAGTACATCTCATTTCCTGGGTCTGTTTCTACATCCTGAGTTGAGAGTTCACCCAACCACAAAACACTCATCACAATGAAATGAGTCCAGGTCCTATAACATCCCTTAAGTTCTTACTGACCATCCACATACTAACCTTGAAAGGCTTCAGAGGTGGTGTCTCTCTATATCTCTACTGAATAACATTTGACATAGTATCTGTTTGTGTTAACACTGACTTCACACCCCACATCGTCCGCTTGCAAGCTGGTCTCGTGGATGTTTCAACAGTTTTCTTAGATTTCTGATATCATTCCATATCTTGCAAATATGCATTAAATTGCACAGACAATTAAACATGGGTGAGATGGGTGTCCCAGTAGTGGTAATGGATTACCAAAATAAATCATATTCCCCTGACTTTCCCTGTTTTCAGTCTCCTGAGAATCATCTTTCTTAAATATTAAAGGATTATTTTTTTCGGTATGCATGTAGTGCACTTCCTGGCATACATTCAGAGCTCCTTGTAAGTCAGGAAGAAAGAGAGTTTGGAATGCTGAGATGGTCAAATATGTTCATATATTTTACCTTCGCATCCGCTGATTTACGTTACCTGGGGAGCTTGTTTTTCTCTTCTGGTCAGAACTAGGCTCAAATACAAACTTGGTGTTTTCACAAGCTTCATCTTAGCTTCGAGAACCACCAGAGAGGCATACCATAGTCATTATTCAGAACTCTAAGGAATGAAGCAAATGTCTTCTTTGTTTGTTTACATTGATTTAGGGGTCTGGGCTGTAGAAATGCAGTGATTTGTCAGTCCACCCCCTCATTTAATGCAATTAGAGCTGACACAAAGGGTTGGCATGTGGTTGGGTTATTCATTGGGTCAAAGGTGACCTCAGCACCTGGACATTATTCTTTGGCTCTCTATATGATTTTTCGTTACATCTTCCCTCTTGATACAACGAATTCCCTGCAGTGGCCCTTTTTCTAGTCATTCTTACAAATGATGGACATGGCATTGGAATGGAATTTGCTGCCAACTGGAGAAACCTTGAGGTGCCCTAAATGAAAAACCATTATAGTGTCAGTCATTGTTTTTTTTAAGTGCTTGTTCTGGTTTCTTATGGCATGTTAAATTATTTTGTATGATATGTTTTATTGTGAATTAGAGCCTTTGTGTATGCTAGATTTTATTCGGTATTGATGTCCTATACCTTCACTCCATCAGTGTAGTCTTTGAGGCATTTCCCACAATCAGCTGCTAACTGGACATCATCAGGCCTAATGATGCCAGGGTGTCTTAATACCTTTCTGCAGCAAAGAAAAGGAAAACAAAGTCTTGACAGTAGTGTATAGTATACAAGGTACTTGAGATGGTCTTCCTTCCGGTGGGTTCTTCCATCTCTGCAGAGGACTTCTGAAGCTCTGTTAAAGAGACTGGTTTATTTGTCACCTCTCTGACCATAGCCTTTCTTGTTTAGTGACTCAGTTTACCCAAATCACTTGTAATTACTCAGCTGTTTCTGTTTTCCTGATCTCTGTCTGTAATTTGCTTCTCTATCCTTAGCTCTGTACATAAGTTGTTGTTATTATGTCATCATTTTATACATGAAAGAACCTCCCAAAATGATTGTCAAATATGCTGTAAATAGTGAATAGTGTTATACGAACCTGCTGACTGTTTCAAAGTTTCAGGGCCTCGTTTCCCGATAACGACGTATCTTAACGGCCTACGTGGATTTTGGCGACATCGTAGACTCAATAACACTTTCTACTTACGAGCGTTTCCCGAACATCATCTTAAAGTCAGGTGCACGAGCGCAACGTGCACGAGTTCTTAAGTATCTCTTAGGAGCTGTTTACGTCACGTTAACCTGTTTACGTTAATTGCTGTGAAATAAGCTAGCCTATGCCTGCATCGAACGTGCACTGTGCAATTAATTCGGGGCGGGGATAGTAACGCTATCTCCAGCAGAGTATTTAAACTGTGTTCCCATTGTAAGGACATTTATTACGATCTGTCTGAGAGTGGGCTGTCAAAGCTAGCATCATCGAAGTCATACAGTACAGTAGGCTACATACATTCAATAAAATTAACCTACATTTGAGTCCAACTGCATGACCATTCTTACCCTACACTTACCCTTACAATAAAGAAGTGATCCTATTTCAACCATAACTTCATTTTAAATAATTTCTTTCTTTATGACATTTAGTTTATAGTTTAGACAGCAACGTTGACATCTATATTCAACTGCATCCCCTACATATTCTAAAACTTTATTTGTTGGTAACTCTCCAAAAAGGCTACCATTAACACATTTCTTAATGAAAAGGAAACATGCATCACAATAATACTTCAGTGTAACCTGTACCTATGTGGAGTGCAAATATGTCTTGCCATTACACTACCCAACAGCTCTACGTCTGCTAACACTACAGA
This sequence comes from Sprattus sprattus, assembly GCF_963457725.1. Taxonomy (NCBI): domain Eukaryota; kingdom Metazoa; phylum Chordata; class Actinopteri; order Clupeiformes; family Clupeidae; genus Sprattus; species Sprattus sprattus. The sequence continues at coordinate 20,347,207 of NC_137913.1, read as the reverse complement.
ATGCATAATTCCTACGGGCACTGCACTAGTTTTGTATAGCCTAATCTTTATTTTCAAATACTCAATATTCTTTATTTCTATTTTGATGGGAATAGGCAGGTGAAACAATGACATTCTCATGATGTGCTATACACAGAAACATCGTTTGGATTTCTTCTATAATAGGCCGAACGACGCCCCTGGTGGATTGCATCGCTAAGTGTGAAGTTACTACTGGATTGCATCGCTAAGTGTGAAGTTACTACTGGTCCTGACCACACGTAGAATTCTTCTCAACGAAAGACAAACTTAAGCTAAGTGCCGCGTCGGGAAACCGGTCTGCAACGTAGGATTCCTCTTATGAACGATTTCAAGTCCTTTTTAGGCTAAGTGCGCGTTCGGGAAACGAGGCCCATTATGTTACTGGGGTTTTGCTGTACAGCTGGTTCTGAATGTTACGCATGGTCAAGGATAGGTAATGCTTATTTATTGCACTTCATAAATGTAATCATTTATTTGTTTTCTGTATCTTTGTGCGCATTTTTTTATCACAATGATGCTTGTGTGATGAATTCAGATCTACACAGTGTAAAAGGAACAGTAAAACAGAAAAAGCTGATACATCTCCTATGTAAATTCTGGTCGCCTGTGTCTAAGTTACGTCAGATAAGTTCACGTTCACATCCTCATAACATTACTGTCAAGATCTGCAAACACCACTTTATTAACTTAAGCTACGGTGATGGAGTCGCCATTGGCCCTCATGGAATTCAGCTCCTCCTGGGTGGTTGACGGAGACGTGTTCTCGCCTGCGTTCTGTCCGCAGCGCATGGCACAGGGCAACGCACCCAACAGGGCCTTCCTGAACATAGAGCTGGAGAAGACGTAGACAAAGGGGTCCAGTGCTGAGTTCAGGAAATTAAGCCCATAAGACACATGGCTGAGCTTCACGATGGTGTAGAAGGCGGCACAGTCCAACGGGCGGTATGTGCGGATGACCCACACCCCGATGGTCGTCACTGTACTGGGAAGGAAGCACACCGTAAACACTGCAACGATGGCGGCACACACTCGCATTGCCTTGCGCACCTTGTCAGGTTTCCTCATATGACGTGCCCTTAGGAAGCTGGAGATCCGGATGGAGCAGAACAGCAGTATGGCCAGTGGGAAGATGAACTCCAGCACCGTCAGCATGCGGTGCATGGCCACCAGGATGATAATAACGCGGGCCGTCTCTTTGTGGGGAGTGAAAAAGAAGCACTGGGTGTTGTTGCCGCTGCCCTTGATGTGGTTGAAAGCCAGCATGGGAACCCGAGGACTGATCACCAACAGCCAGACTAACACCAACACGAACGCAGCCTGCCGCTTGGTCATGTAGTTGAAGCGGTGGTGAGGGTGGACCACCTGGAACAAGAGGGCAGAGATGATACAACATTTAGATTTTACAGTCACAGACCTGCCCTCACCAGGGTTTACTTTTTCAACTGTTTATACATTACTTTAAACTATTTGAACCATTTATCCATTACTGTTAGCTACCTTTTTCAATATTGATCCATTTACTTTTAGCTAACTAAACTCCTCAAAAAAAGTTCGGAAACTTTTCTTCAGTCGATTATCCCTCCCCTTTAATAATACCAACTGGTATTGTATTGTATATCGTTGGAAAGCCTGATTAGTCACCTTTACTTGTAAGGTTAACTTGTAAGGATTGTGCATTCCTGGAATGAGCAACACAGCTAACTGTGTGGGTAAAGGCCCACATTTTTTTGCCAAAATCCCCTGCAATATTCTTCTGTTGGTATTCACTCTTGTTTTGTGTTGTTTGGTGGATTGGATGATTCTCCCACAGTATTAAGGAAAAAACAACACATATTGACCATTTTTACACTTTATTAATTTTACACTGTCAGGGAGTAGCATGTGGAAGATCCATACGCAGCCACAACAGCTTGGCACCTCCTGTGGGATGGCATCCCATTCCTGAACCAGAATTTGTAGCAAGTCAGCCAACATGGTTGCGTTGGTCACTCTGGCACGTACTGCACGCCCAAGCAGATCCCACAAGTATTCAATTTGGTTTAGGTCTGGACTCACGGCAGGCCTTTCCATCCTCTCCACTCCCAAGTTCTTGAGGTACTCTGTGATGATCCTGCCTCTGTGGGGGCGAGCGTTGTCATCCTGGAGGATGGAGTTAGGTCCCAGATTCTGGAGATATGGGGTCGCCATTGGCTCCAGAATCTCATTCCGATATCTCACTAAATTCCAACAGAAGAATATTGCAGGGGATTTTGGCAAACATTTTTGGGATGCTACCCACACGGTTAGCTGTGTTGCTCATTCCACGAATGCACGATCCACATGCTACTGAGGTCCCTGACAGTATAAAATGAATAAAGTGTAAAAATGGTCAATATGTTTTTTTTTTCTTAATACTGTGGGAGAATCATCAAATCCACCAAGCAACTCAAAACAAAAGTGAATACCAACAGAAGAATATTGCAGGGGGTTTTGGCAAAAAAAATTGGGCCACTACCCACACAGTTAGCTGTGTTGCTCATTCCACGATTGCAAGAGCCTTACAAGTTGTACCTCGTTGTAAAGGTGACTAATCAGGCTTTCCAACGATACACAATACAATATCAATTGGTATTATTAAAGGGGAGGGAAAATCGACTGAAGGAACGTTTCCAAACTTTTTTTTAGGATTTTGGCAAAAAAATGTGGGCCGCTACCCACACGGTTAGCTGTGTTGCTCATTCCACGAATGCACAATCCTTACAAGTTATACCTCGTTGTAAAGGTGACTAATCAGGCTTTCTAACGATATACAAAACAATACCAATTGGTATTATTAAAGGGGAGGGATAATCGACTGAAGAAATGTTTCCAAACTTTTTTTGAGGAGTTTATCTCAACTATTTATCTGTTACTTTTAGCAAAGTATTTAATTCTCTGCTTGCCTGTTAACTATAGCCAGGTGAGAGATGTTTTCTACAAATAGTTATATAATAACTGGTCATTATATCAACAAGATCACACTGATTTGTTATCAGCCTAACTACTCCCCACGTACCCCTCTGGCAACTGTGGCCAATCTACCCCTGGTTGGGAATCATTGCCTCAAAACTACTAGGAAACCGCAGTGTGTGTTTGATATTGTCTGTATCCTGTACAAAATCCTGATACAGTCTGTTTTCTTCCTCACCTTAAAGTAGCGGTAAATGGCCACCACGGTCATGAGAGCAGTGCTGGCCGTGCGGTTCGAAAATATCAGGAAGAGGCCGATCCGGCACAGGCCATCTCCAAACACCCAATGGCCCCTGAGCAAGGAGTCGATCCTCAGCGGCAGATTTAGTAGAAGCATGAAGTCTGCGATAACCAGGTTGAAGAGGAACAGATGGTTAGGGTTCCATGTCTTCAGTTTAAAGCAGAAGATCCACAGGGCGACTACGTTTCCCAGAAGCCCCAGTATGACATCAATTGTATAGAATGTGGGCTGGATCACGGGGGTTTGAATACCGACTGGTGGGCAGCCACCACCACCAGTATTAGGAATTGTTGTTGTGAGGTTTGAAGTTGTGGTGAAGTTTGTCTCTGGGAGCATTTTGACAAATTCCATTTTAAATAAGAATTCCTCTTTCTCTTCTCACCTTCGTTTTTTTCTGTAGCAAGGAAAGGAAAACAAAAAGTTTAAAACTTGTAATGGTATACTTAAGCAATAAGGTTCGAGAGGCAGTACGGTATCGTCAATAATGTACTTGTTCGAGCGTGTTGTTAGGCCCGACGCGCAGTGGAGGGCCGGCAAACCCTCGAACAAGTACATTATTGACGATACCGTACTGACTCGAGTACCTAATTGCTTTTATAACACGGTTGCCAGCGACTTTATAAATATTAAGTAAAATTAAATTATAAACAGTAAGCTGCCTTTCAGCACAAAAAAAGTTCTAGACACCAAACATTGTGTATAGCATTTCAGTAGCCAAGAGAAAATAGTCCCCCTTTGTGTGGCTGTTGCTATGCAACAGACAAATAGCATTGGAAACTTCACGTCTGTTAGCCTAAAAGTTTGTTCATGATTAGCTAGGAGGTCGACATTGATCTCGCACCATTTTGTTCATTCACATTGCTCATTTTATACAGTTGCCATTAAAATAACAAAAACTACAATGGGACACTTTCAACTTTGTTAATATTTGTTTATATTGATTTGGATATCGCCACTAACTCGCATGTGAGAGCTACGTTATACTAATTAGCAGCGAGGCTAGCTAGCTAGCTACTATCTGTTTGAATGGGTTTTTGGTCTAGGGTTAGCAGTCACCTACAAATAATATTTGAGACTTTCAGTTAAGACTTACAATACTCTGCAACATTCGTGTAGCACAGAAACAACTAACCGAGTCAATGTAGACATAAAAAGTCGTGTAGATGGCTTAATTCACATGAAACATTCCCCACTACATTGCCCACACAACGTCGCCATCTTGGTTCAGGTTTTTTTTTGAGTGCGCACTGATATGGAACGCTCAGGTAGATGAAAACAGGTCGTACAGTTACTATATCGTTGAATATAGCACACCCCGGAACTCACTCTCAGAATGGTGGATTCCATCTACCCGTGTTATAATTCCATCTACCCGTGTTATAATATTCATTTCAACGCACTTTTAAAGATGAATTGAACCTGTATATTTGTACCTTCTGACAAGTTAATAAAATTCACTTAAAAATGACATGAAGACTTACAGTATATATTTAATGAAAAACTACAGACAACTCTCTCTCTCTCTCTTTCTCTCTCTCTCTCTCTATATATATATATGTATATATATATATATTATGGCATGCCGTTCAGGAAATTAACATTTGAATATATATATACAAAAGTCTGAATATATATACAAAAGTCTGAATATAGACAAAACTCTGAATATATATACAAAAGTCTGGATATATATACGAAAGTCTGAATATATATACAAAAGTCTTAATATATATACAAACTCTGAATATATATATATACAAAAGTCTGAATATATATACAAAACTCTGAATATATATACAAAAGTCTGAATATATATACAAAACGAAGTCTGAATATATATACAAAACGAAGTCTGAATATACAAAACTCTGAACTCTGAAGCGCTCAATCCGTCTTTGTCCGCCATATTGGATTGAGCGCTTCCTATTAAATCAATGGTACCAAAATGTTTGTAATTACGTATTTTCTGCTTCATGAAACTCTGTTTTTCTGTTATATTGTTCAATTTTGATATTGATTTCTCACTAGAAATGCAATAATAACACGTTTATTTTACACCGTTTGACTTCACGAAGGATATTTTTAGAGGCAGGTTCCCCATTGACTTGACTGGGGTCTATATATATATATATTTTTTTTTTTTACTTAATATCATGTTTAAACTTGAAAATTGCACAACCTTACCAAATACATTAAGGTTGGTTAAGGATGGTTAACAAAATACATGTTATAATGAAATGTTTTGAAAAGTGAAAAGGAACTTTCATCCCATCAAATTCATTTGTATGTTGCACATTGAAGGGTTTGTATTAAAAATGTCAACACACTCACAGGTTAAATAAGACTATATATTGCCACACTTAATACAGAGAATTAGATACTCACCAGTCACAATGAAAGCATGTCATTCATAAAGTGCTGTAGGGATCTAGGACCTTGGTTGGCATATTTACTATTTATGTCTCTGACAGGGGGCGGGGTTCCTGCTGTCGTCATGCCTGTCTATCAACCAGTAGAGTGTGAAAGTTTATAGTTTTTGTGTTATTTTAACCTTCAACCTCCTGGTTCCAAAGAAAAAAATCCCTACATGGAAATATGAACAGGTTTTTGCAAATCTGAGCAAAAGAGCACCAGTAGAAAACTATAGTTATCAGTCGGTCTTTTGTAACTAACTGTTGTCTCAAAAATAAAGAAAAAACCTGGACTGCATCAGGTTGCGTCACATCTTCCGTTTCTTAAGAAACTTAACTTTATCACCTCAAAATCTGGTTCATGCAGATTGTGGCAACAGATTTTGGTGTTCAAATCCTTTATCTGTGTGTTTACTTAAAGGGAAACTTCTGGATTTTTTTAACTTGGACCCTATTTTTTAAAAGATCTTTTTGGTCCAAACATTTACTGAGTTCAATTAACAATCAAAATTGTCCCAGTAAGAAGTTAGAACGATGATAATTAACAGTATGGAGGCAGCCTAATATTGTTTTGTTTTTTTACATGAGTGAGTTTGTCATTGTACATGTGAAAAGTCAGATTAGCAGAACGAAGGAGGTGACCCCGCTCCATCTTTGTCAAAATATTGTATTCCTACAGGATATACTCTATGTATACATGCATGATTTTCCAGTTTGCAAGTGCCATGGCAATGTGAAATAAACCCAGCTTACAATGGTGGTAGACTTCTTCTTTACCGCAGTACTATTTACTGTTACTGACATACTCTGGCCCTGCCAAAGAGGGTACTGTAGAGTGATCTGGCCCTCCTAAGATTAGGTTTGGGGATCCCTGGTTTAAGGTCTATACAGAGATGACATACACATACATTTTATGGAACTGGATCAAATAGGGGGTCTCTCAAGCAGTTATTTAACTAGGCAGATGTTTTGTAGTTCTGCTAAAAGCCCATTCATTCACTCATAGGAATTGTTTTAAGAAACCGGAACTTGCTAAACTAAACTAAAAAATGCTAAACTGCAGCATACAAAATGGCGACGCTCACTCACACACTCTACATGACACTCTGGTACTGGTACACTGTGTAAAAGAGAAAGTGCCATATAAGATCAGTGTAAAACCCATTTCTTTAGAATCAATAAACCAAGGTTATTTACTGAACAGCACTAAATAGGAAAGATATTTTGGTTTCCAAAAATGGAAAAAAGGAGCTATTATTTGTGACTGTGTTGGCTGTAGACTAAAAGGGTGTGAAGCAATAACACTAGATGACCACTTGTGCACACACAGGACAGGGGTATATTATATTATCATAAATAAATAAATCAACCAATAGAATCAGAATTCTTCTAACCAACAACAGTTACTTCTCCATTTATTACACATAACCACCTAACAATTTGAACTGGTTTAACTTGGCTGGCGTGTGAAGAAGCAGATAGGTGCTCACATGTTCCGGAAACCACGTCAAACATTTCACTTGTTTCATAATTTTGGAAACATTATAAGTTCGGGAGGGGGTTGTGGTTGGATGGATGGGTAGTGTATAGCACAGTGGCGTAAGGTAGTTACGACAGGCCCTAGTGCATGCAATTATCAAGGGCCCTAATGCATGCTAGTTACTAGTAATGAGGTGCGGACATTGTATGCTTGTGTAATGCTGAAAGAATGTGTTCTGTGAAACACTCTTGCTGCAATAAACGAGATATTCTGAGCTAAAGACAAGTTGTGGTTAAAACCACTTCTGCAAATCGATATTGTTGAGAATCATGGTTGTAAAACAGTGGTGTGGTGAACATGAAGCAGTTTTGCAACAAAAGTGGCCCGTGCGCAGAAACTAGTATCTTGTTAGGTCAGTCAGAATGCAGTGTGCAGAGGTGGGTGTCTTGTAAGGTTAAGCAGAAAGACCTGTTCCCATGGATGAGACTTGTTTTTGAAAAACAGGCCTACAGGTGCAGGCCGATGGAGACAGCCAAGCATTCATGGATGGGTCTTGGGATAGGAGATGCAGACAAGTCAAGGACAGGCGAAGTATCAACTCTGATGTTTGAAGAGGTTGTTTTCGCTACAACAATATATTGCACGCACAGACATTTGCAGAAGGCACACCACTCTGCGCAGAATGTACAGAATATGAACATGCCCATACTGCTTATGTGAGCATCTGTATAAAAGATGGCTGCGCCCAGCTGCACTTTGGAGTCATGTGCATGATCTTGTTTGTGTCATCACTCCCCTTTTGCAAAAGATAAAGCAACAACAAATTCTGATCGCTTGTCTCTGTCTCATTAATATTAACGTCTTAATATTAATTTATCTAACAACATATATTACCAATAATGTTTTGGATTTTACAGTCAATAGTTACTTCGGCTATTGTATTGGGTAAGTAGACAGGTAAAACAGAAAGCTATCAGAGGCACGGATAGCACTCTGACACACTAATGTAAACAGGCCGACAAAGTGCTGAAAGGTTCTTGAAAAATACTGATTCAAGGCACTATTTGTTGCGGCGGCACACACAGCAGCTTTACCCACATCTGAAAAACACATACACAATCAAACAGGCGCTTGGCGGCGACCTGACTCCGAAATTATAACAACCTGTTAAATAGGGGCACGGCAGCTTGAATGATAGCAGCTGTGAAGGAGACGTTATTGCTATTTCCCTGTTGTAGTGGTCATCAGCTTGTAGGCGATGATGAGCTATAGGACAAGGCAAAAAGTCTGTCTGACCACTACAACAGGGGCATAGCTGTCGTTTCTTGCAGAACTCCTATCATTCAGGGCCTGTTTTAGAGCAGATTTCTCAGCAGTCCTCAGTCTCACAATTTTCAGGGCTACTGATTGTGGATTATCACGTAACATCCACCTTCAGTAAGCAGGAACGATTACCGAACGGGCCCATGATCCCAGGGGGCCCCTAAGCCAGAGCCTCTGCGTCAGGTCGCTGTTATGTATCTCTTATTTGCGGTTGAAAAAGGTGTATTTTGCTGTTGGTTTGAATTGAGTGTACCTGGCCAATCGCGGTGCTTCTCTCCATTACGTGCACCGATGTAACATTTACAATATGAACTAGGTTATGCTACGTCTTATAACTTCAACATGATTGTTATGAATGGAAACAGCCATGTGTAACTACTAATTTATAATATTACTCTGAGCTGAAATAGGCACATGTCCAAGTACTCAAGTAGTTGTTAACACTCTAAGGTCCAAGGCCTTTTAGACTTTTCTAAGTTGTCTGACATGCCTTGATGTTTTTGTACATTTTGCTTAACTAAAAACATTGATGCACAAATGGAATATATGATTCTATTCTAGAAGACCTCAGCAATAATATTAGAAAAGGGTTCAATGTTTCCGTGGTTGTTCTTTTTATGTCTCTAAGACGAAAACTCAAAAATAAAAATATCCCGGACGAGGGATATAGACCTTTTAGTGTTAAATGCTTGTATCAATTAGCTAACCATCTAGTTAGCAGTGGTGGAATGCAACAAAGTATTTTTAAAAATAAGTCCTTTCTGTTTCCTCTTCTGAGCTTCTGCAGGTTACGTGACAAATTATCCAAAGACCTGTATCCGAAGACCCAGTCAAAATAAACGAAACATTTCGGTTTTCTCCAGCTTCCCATGCTGAGCCTATGCAGATCATGTGAAAAATTATCCAAAGACTAACATCCGGCAGATGAACTAATCGTTCACCTTCCGACCGTGTCTTTGGATCAATGTTTCGGTCATCTGCCGGATACGGGTCTTCGGATCTATGAATCATTCTTCTGCCGGATATGGGTCTTTGGATCTATGATTTGTTCTTCTGCCGGATACGGGACTTTGGATCAATGATTCGTTCTTCTGCTGGATACGGGTCTTTGGATTTATGATTCGTTCTTCTGCCGGATACGGGTCTTTGGATCAATGATTCGTTCTTTTGCCGGATACGGGTCTTTGGATCTATGATTCGTTCTTCTGCCGGATACGGGTCTTTGGATCTATGATTCGTTCTTCTGCCGGATACGGGTCTTTGGATCCTTTTCCACGTGACCTGCATAGGCTCAGTACTGGAAACAGAAATGATTCGTTCTTTTTCCGACTGGGTCTTCGGATACGGGGCTTTGGTTTTTTGAGAGGACATGTTACTCTCGAGTTCTTGTAAGCAGTGGTGTAGTCCAGGGTATACGCAGGAATACGGAGTTTACCCACTTATTTTTCAGTCAGCATTGCGTATACCCACTTCTCAGAACAGGGAGTCTATCCTGTGCTGTATTGCCAAATTAAGAGTATACCCACTTCTCCAGGGACCACTACACCACTGCTTGTAAGGATTCGTTCAAAATGAGGGAATCGTTCACGAAACGACACATCACTAATACTTAACATTCAACAGACAGCCAGACCAACTGCCTATTCTGCCAACTGAACCCTGATATGAGCCACCCTTGGCCCTATTTAAAAGATATGTTCGAGTTCAAAGGCCCCAAGAATGAGTCAAAAAAAGGAGTTGCTAGCCTTAAAGAATTTGAAATTTAAAGTAGCATATCAAGGTAAGCAGAGTTCCTGCTATGCTAAGTTAATGTCCCTGACTTTTGAATATTCATTTGGTTACTGACATGATATTATACTGTTATCTAGCAAAATGCAAGTTGACATACAGCAATAGCATCAAAATAACATGCTTGTATTTTTGTTATATTTGTAGTGGTAAGTTAAAGCTGATAGGTTAGCTATGTCAAGCTCTGTCCAGTTTTACAATTAGCCTACATTTGTTTTTCATGTTCCATGTTTCCATTTTTTTTGTACACATTTACAATTAAATACAACATTTAAAGATATAACATGTTGTCTTTATTGGTTTGGCTTAATGGTATTAACTTTGCAGATAATCCGTGGTCGATAAGATAAGATAAGATTGTAAGATAGAGTGTGAAAAGTATTGCAGAGGGTAAGCACAATAAGTACACCAACCTTTACAATAAACAAATGTTGTTGCTTATAATTATTACTAGTAGTGACTTCTGTAGAGGCATAAGTATTACCAGTAGCTATATCGGCATTCTTTATCAAAATGGCACAGTCCTAGACATTGAGAGACAACCCATTGCATGAGTACTTTTACTTTTAATACTTAAAGTACATTTAAAAGTAAGTACTTTTTACTTAAGTAGGATAATTGATGTAGTACTTTTACTTTTATTTTCCTGGGTACTTGTACTTTAACTTAAGTACTAAACTTCAGTACTTCTTCCACCACTGCTAGTTAGCTTGCTATCTGTTTGATGCCTGACCAGCAGTGTTAAGCGTTGTTTCATCGTTCATCATACAGCTACTGTAACTGATCATGCATAATATAATTGCTATTAGGGGTGTAAAAAATAACCGATACATATCCATATCCGTTTTTAGCGTGTAAGATACAACTACATTGATGCGTGAAGTCCCGTATCTGTTTTAAAATTTCATGAACCAGTCTTTGCCCGATTTAAAAGTTATGAATCGGTTCACAAGCGTTTGTCCTCCCGTTTTTTCCCCCCACAAAACACTTGCTGGCCTGTTGCATTTTATCTCAGTCAGAACAATGACAGCCTGTCATTGGCCAAAGCCCGCATAGCATAAACCAATCAGGCTGTATTCTCAGTATTAACGCCAAGACCTGTGCTATGTTCCGTTTCCATACGTCCATGAGTATACTTATACGCAGTACACAGTACACACTTACTAGGTACGCATATTCTCAGCAGGTGAGTGTTGTTCCAAATCTAATACTCTGTGGTGCACTTACCGGAAATTAACTACAGTCCCGGGTGGGGGGATAGCCAGTGGCTTAGCATAACTGCCATTCAGAACCAATGGTAATGCTACCAAGCTAGGCTAGCTAGGTATGCTAACTGTCGGTATACATCGTAAAAAAACACCAAAACACTCATGTCACTGGCTTTAATTTGAGAATGGCATGTTAGTAGTACATTTAATATCAGTACAGTTGTTTAATTACTGCTGATATTGACATTTACGGTCTGTAGCCTTGTGGTCTATGGAGGACTGAAAGTGCCACAATTCAATAAATAAATACACCATCAATAATTATTTAAATGTGTCATTAATTAATTAAAATGGGAATTAAATACATACATGTTTTATTAAATGTGTCATTAATTAATTAAAATGGGAATTAAATACATACATGTTTTATTAAATGTGTCATTAATTAAATAAATAGCAATTCATTTTGAGTAAAAAAACACATTTAATTATTTCACTATTTAATTAATTATGTCATGGTCCTGTGTTGCATCGCATCAATAATTTATTTTATCTGTCAAACTCACCCATCAAAGTCAGTGGGCGGGGCTTACGCTGATCTAGTCTGATCCATTGCTTTAGTCTGAAGTGCCTGGAGATTCACCTGATACTTAGCGACTGTAGCTACAAGACTTAACAAACCTGATTTTGAATACAGCGGTAGCTAATAACTCACTTGATAAATACATCGGTTGGTGGATTAAGAAAATGTTACTAACGTGTTTTTACGTGAGTGAATGTAACGCTTAGCCAACTATTACCTCTGATTATTACAGCACGTTTGCTTTCAATACTTTCTTCAATATCACTTTATTCAAATACATTTTCTTTGATAATTAATCTGTCTCTGTTATACAGTAGGCTACTGTGCAAAAGTTGTAGGCAGGTGGGGAAAAAATGCTGTAACCTAAGAATACTTTCAAAATGGAAGACTGTTAACAGTTCATTTCCATCAATTAGCAATAGAATACAGTGAATGGACAGAAGATAAATCTAAATCAAATCAATATTTGGAGTGACCACCCTTTGCCTTTGAAACAGCATAAATTATTCTAGGTACACTTGCAGTTTTTAAAAGGAACTCCGCTGGCAGGTCCCAAGCATCTTGGCGAACTAACCACAGATGTTCTGTCGTTGCAGGCTTCCTCAAATCTTTCTGTTTCATCATGTAATTCCAAGCAGTCTATGTTTTACCGCATTTTTTCACAACTGCCTAAAACTTTTGCACAGTACTGTATGTCACCACCTCGGTTTAAATGCAACTTGGCTGAAATTACATTTAACAAATACACATAGAAACATTGCAGAACAATGACAGTGTACAGGGTTGCTTTATCTTTTATTTCAATGTAAGACATTGGGGTGATTGCAGGAAGATAGGTGCCAGTCTTCAGGTGGAGGGTCTCTGTATGCTGAGGTCAGTCAATATGAAACAACAATAATCCTTGGCACTACCGTCATCCTCTTACTGAACTACTCTACTACCACCCCATACCCTTTCTGAACATTCATATAGCTATCAAATGAAATACAACAGGTCATTCTTCATGAATGAGCATGAAAACATCAATGAATATAAATGAATATTTTAGTATTCAATAGAAGTGAGATCAGTATCATCATTTGGAGGTAGAGCATGCATGGTCAGCGTGTCATAGTTTTGGGAGACGACCATTTTAAAACAGTGGACCAGACATAATATTCTAATGAAAATCAGGATCACAGGGACATTTACACTCCTCAGTGTGGCCTCAGTGTGGGCGATGTCGAGGACACCGTAAAGCAGTGTACCATTTATATCGCAGGCGTAACCTCACTATTGCTGAAACATTAAGCAGGGTAGTTCCTGACCAGTTGTCAAGCTCAAAAAAATAAATAATTAAAAAAGAGTACCCCAGTTCCAAGGATCCCTTCTTTAACATGTCAGTTTAGGTAGGAACATGTTTGTAGTGGATATGTAAACAAATGTGTAGTAAATATGTTAACAATTGCATGCCTGTTCTAAGGGATACTTCAAGGGAGCCATAGTGAGGGGGAAGAGCGGCGTAAAGTGGGGGGCATGGCATGTCCTGATCTGCTTTGTGTTAGCTGCTCCGGTGCTTAGTTTGCCAGGTGTGGGTCCATGGATCACATTTACTAGTGTACTACTTAACTTGCACTTACAGTAGTTACATTTCTGCACTTTTTTTCTATTCCTTATGTTAAATGTATTTAAGTAAGAGATGCCATGAAGTTCATGGTGCAGAGCTGTGTTACAACTGCAGGGCCTTACAGAACATGCATTTTTCAAATAAGGCATGACATCTGATCCCCTGCTCTGGTAGTGCTAGGCAGTTCATCCCACCAACGTGGAACTACAAATGGACGTTGGATGATGGATGTATGGATGTTGCTATGGTTCCCAGTTTTGCCTCTGTAGGTAAACCTGAAGGATAAAAGAAACACACATTAATTAATTTAGCAGACACTTACAAAATGCCAATCTGCACCATACCAAAAACGCAAGGTCACTGAAACTGATGAAGTATATGGTTGACACTAGGGTCGTCACGATACCAAAATTATGACTTCGATACTATACCTGCCAAAATATCACCAAACCCTATACTTACAATACGATACCACAAATACGATACGATAGGCTACTGGTATATTTATCTATGACAGTAATAAAAAAAACATCTGTAAGGTTCCCTTTTTTACCAGCTTGTTCCAGCTTTTTGAACACTTAACAAATGGCATTCGAATCAGTATTAGCCTACAGCAAGATTGAAAACTAGGCCTACATGGTGACATCATTGCATTGATTATACAGGGCTATGTAGACCTATTGTCTGTATCTGACTATATGACTACATAGTTATTTCCATAAGTATGAATTACATAATTTGACAGATGTAAAATTCATTCACATTCATGTTTTGTCTTAATTCATGGAATAATTATTTTTCCTTCACTAAAACTAAAAGAAATATAGCTGCAAGCAGCGATGACGGTTTCCTCCTTCAAACATTGCGAACCAGGGAAAAAAAAAACATTTGTCACTGTATAGAAAATCCATGCTGCAGACTTGCCAATGGGATATTACATTTCAAATCCAACATTTACAATGCTTTTGCCTTGAAGTTAAGACTGAGTGGAGGTTGTGTGTGTGCGCTTACCCTGTGTGTCTGTGAGAATGTATGTGTGTGACAGCAAGCTGTGTGTCTGTGAGAATGTGTGTGCGTAAAACAAAGCCTGCGCGTGTGTTAAGGGGAGACTGCGTGTGTGAGATTTAGGAGCCGCGCGGATGAGGAGACAGAGAGACATTCTATAGAGAACCACCCTAGCAAGTAGTCAAGCATGCATGTTTCAAATATTCACCAAAAATCCACTTTTCATCTTACAGTCAACTTTTTTTCAGATTTGTGTACTAAACATTCTCAAGTGTCTTCATATGAACTTGTGATTGAATCAGAGTTTCACTTTTTGACCTGCAGATGTGTAAAGCATTATTTTAGCGTTAACAATGTATCCAATTTGCTTTATATCAATCATTTTTCAAGATATGAAGTTGCCTTTGCACATGGGAACATGTTGTGGTCTCTTCCAAGTGACATACCAGTTTGGTGTTGATATCTCAAAGATTAGCTGAGATATGACTTCACTTCCTGTTTGGCCGCTTTTCTGCTGAATTTGAGTGGATGTACCGGACAAACCATATGGTAACTTTTTGTGAAATTTGGAACAATCATTAAGGACAGTCCCTTCTTTATTCATGCAAAGTTTCATGTCTCTCATTATACCACTCTAGCGCCACCAACGGGTCAAAGTTGGACTTGTGTTAACACACGCAACTTTTGAACCGTATGACCGATTTCCAAAAATGAGGTACCATTGGATTCCCTGGATCAAGACGAATTAAACACACCCTGTGGCGTAAATTTCACTCAAATATTTGCTGACATATGACTTCAGTTCCTGTTTGGCCGCTTTTCTGCTGAATTTGAGTGGCTGTACCGGACAAACGGTTGTGAGGATCAAAATTCTGTTGATAACTTTTGTGAGGCTAGGTCTGAAGATCATCTCTGGTGATTTTGAAGAAGATTTGCCAAAAATTGTAGGAGGAGAAGGCTTTCAAAGGTTTTTGATAAAACCGGAAATAGCGGAAAATCTATATAACCGGAAATTGACGCCATAGGGTGTGTTGAATTCGTCTTGATCTAGGGAATCCAATGGTACCTAATTTTTGAAAATCGGTCATACGGTTCAAAAGTTGTGTGTGTTACAAAAGTCCAACTTTGACCTGTTGGTGGCGCTAGAGCGGTGTAATGAGAGCCATGAAACTTGGTGTGAATGAAGAACGGGCTGTCCTTAATGAGTGTGCCAAATTTCACAAAAAGTTACCATATGGTTCTAGGGGCTGCCATTGACTTCCATTGCAGCAACATAAATATAGCTGCAAGCAGCGATGGCGGTTTCCTCCTCCAGACATTGCGAACCAGGGAAAAATGTATTTTTGTGACAATTTGTCATTGTATAGAAAGATCCATGCTGCAGACTTGCCAATGGGATATTACATTTCAAATGCATTACTTTGAAGATCCTCAAGGGCCATGGCTTCAAGCTAAGAGTGAGAAGGGGTGTGGTCATCCCTACATTTCCTTTAATGTTGTGTGTGTGTGTGTGCTTGCGCGTGTCAAAGGAGCCTGTCTGTGTGTGTGTGTGTGTGTGTGTGTGTGTGTGTGTGTGTGTGTGTGTGTGTGTGTGTGTGTGTGTGTGTGTGTGTGTGTGTGTGTGTGTGTGAGAGAGAGAGAGAATCTGGAGCACACACGCGCAAAGGAGCAGAGAGAGAAAGACCTTCTACTGAAAATCACCCTAGAAATTAGCCAAGCATGCATGTTTCAAATATTCACCAAAAATCCACTTTTCATCTTACAGTCAACTTTTGTTCCGATTTGCGTACTTAACATTCTCAAGTGTCTTCACATGAACTTGTGATTGAATAAGAGTATCACTTTTTGACCTGTTGATGTGTAAAGCATTATTTTAGCGTTAACAATGTATCCAATTTGCTTTATATCAATCATTTTTTAAGATATGAAGTTGCCTTTGCACATGGGAACATGTTGTAGTGTCTTCCAGTGACATATCAAGTTTGGTGTTGATTTCACAAAGATTTGCCAAGATATGACTTCGCTTCCTGTTTGGCGACTTTTCAATTGAATTTGAGTGGCTGTACCGGACAAACGGTTGTGAGGATCAAAATTATTTCCATAACTTTTGTGAGGCTAGGTCTGAAGATCATCTCTGAAGATTTTGAAGAAGATTTGCCAAAAATTGTAGGAGGAGAAGGCTTTCAAAGGTTTTTGATAAAACCGGAAATAGCGGAAAATCTATATTACCGGAAATTGACGCCATTGGGTGGGTTTAATTCGTCTTGATCCAGGGAATCCAATGGTACCTCATTTTTTTAAATCGGTCATACGGTTCAAAAGTTGTGTGTGTTACAAAAGTCCAACTTTGACCTGTTGGTGGCGCTAGAGTGGTGTAATGAGAGCCATGAAACTTGGTGAGAATGAAGAAGGGACTGTCCTTAATGAGTGTGCCAAATTTCACAAAAAGTTACCATATGGTTCTAGGGGCTGCCATTGACTCCCATTGCAGCAACATAATAATAGGAAAGCCTACAATAACAATAGGTTACCTCCTACCGGAGGAAACCTAATAATAGGAAAGCCTACAACAGTGGTCCCCAATTATTTTTCCCCAAGGGCCAAATTATGTAAAGCAAGTGAGGCTGAGGGCCAACAACCCCCCCCCCCCCCCCCCAAAAAAAAATGACAGCGGTTTAAAAAAATAACAGTTTTTATTAGTGCTGTCAAACGATTAAAATATTTAATAACGATTAATCGCAAATTAATTAATCGCAAATTTTACTTTAATGCTCTTATCATGGAAAAGTGGATTGGCTTGCTTTATGCAATGTTTTATTGTATTGAAAAACAACATTGCCAAACAGGGGTGTACAAAATAAAATTATAAAGTGCACATTTCAGACTCTGCTGAAAAGCTGCCCGTTGAGATTTTCAGACAACAGTGAAGCTCGCTTCTTTTGCACAACTTTTAAAAGGTAAACTTTCTATTCAGAAGCTTTTTATCAAACATTTCGCCGTATCGCGCTCACCATCACTCAAACCGTAACGTTAGCCTACTACGCAGTTTGCGAGGCCAAAAAGAACGTTAATCTTAAAAAAAAATTTGTTTTTTTTTACGACGTCGCGGGCCAAAAATGTGCCGTACCCGGGCCGGATCTGGCCCACGGGCCGCCATTTGGGGACCACTGGCCTACAATAACAATAGGTTACCTCCTACCGGAGGAAACCTAATTAGCTCAAGATCCACCCTCAGGCTCCAACAGCATGTAGCCTATTTCATCAAGTGTGTATTATTTGGTACACTTTTGTGTGCATTCTGACCTCATATAGGCCCACATGAGTGAAATTGTAGGTTATTTAGCATGTATAGCGATTTTAATGTTGACAATGAACTTGGTGATGTTTGACTGTGTAATGGCCGGTTCACACTACACGATTGTTGAACATTCCCTCACGATCTACCATGTCACACTATGCGATTACCGAGTCACGACTTCGGGCTTCGTCTTCGTCGGAAGACTGGCCACACTACAAGATCACGAATCTTTGTATCTTATTGCCTAGGTAACAGCTAGCTACTTTAGATAGGCTACGTAAACTTTTGAGGTAGGCTATCAAACGTAAATTTCCTGGTAAGACTGGAAATAGACTACTTTAAAACCAACATTTTGTAACCTACATTTACAATAATAACAGTTTATCAGGCTGGACATTCGTTATACAGGCCAGAGTGAGGTTTATGCTAGGTTTACGCTATGTCAACAATGGATACGTCCTTGCGATTCCCCCAAAAATTCTGACATGCCAGACTTTTCGTCGTGGGGTTTTCGAACGTCGCAGACGAAAACATCGCAGGTCGCAAGCATGTCACACTACAAGACCTCACCTCGTCGCAGACTTTTCAAAATCGGGCCCGATCCTGCAAATTCGTCGGCGACGAAGAAATCGGGGCAAAATCGGGCTGAAATCGTGTAGTGTGAACCGGCCATTAGGGAAGTTGTTTGCAACCTAGCCAACATGGCTATTACAATAACATGGATGTCTTGCTAGCGGCTACTTGCTAGCAGCTGTTTATGACAAACTAGCAAGTCAACAACATTCCTAACACAGTCAAACATTAAGCAACTGAAACACAAGACAAGGCACTAAGGCAGACGTCCTCTTTTACACGGACATTTCCTCTTTTCGAGACCTAAATGCGTCCGGGTAAAAGAGGAGAAAACAATTACATTCCCATCCCCGTCAATCAACCGTAGCAAATGGCATTACGTTTTAGGCGCAACCGTCGCTAATAACAGTAGGCTAGCCCCTACACTTTGTCTATGCAACAACAGTTCTACGTTATCTGCAAAACATAAAATAGCAGAAGATAGCACTTACCTTTACAGGAGATCGTACGTGTTAAGTTGAGGTTGAACTTGCAGTAGAAATCGAAACCTCGCACGCTCTGGATTTTTAGCGTCTAAGAAAACGTTTTGTTTGACACCCAGTGTTTAGGAATGAGGCCTGCGTCAATCCAAATTTCTGGAATCGATAAGCCTTGACTTGATGTGCAGGGTAACCAATCAGGTATTAGGAATCCGCCCACTGACTTTGATGGGTGAGTTTGACAGATAAAATAAATTATTGATGCGGTGCAACACAGGACCATGACATAATTAATTAAATAGTGAAATAATTAAATACGTTTTTTTAACATAAAATGAATTGTATTAAATAAATTAATGACACATTTAATACAACATTTATGTATTTAATTCCAATTTAAATTAATTAATGACACATTTAAATAATTATTGATGATGTATTTATGTATTGAATTTTGGCACTTTCGGTCCTCCATACAACACAGGACCATGACATAATTAATTAAATAGTGAAATAATTAAATACGTTTTTTTAACATAAAATGAATTGTATTAAATAAATTAATGACACATTTAATACAACATTTATGTATTTAATTCCAATTTAAATTAATTAATGACACATTTAAATAATTATTGATGATGTATTTATTTATTGAATTTTGGCACTTTCGGTCCTCCATAGTGGTCTACTGACTCTGCTATCGTAGCCACCGTAGCCATTATGTCCGCCATTGATTTTGAAATAAAACGCAAAGCTCTGCCAGGCTCCGTCTCTTCCGCTACGTAGACAAGATGGCGGCTGTTGAGAATGGAAAGTGTACACTGGTTCCACACTCAAAGTTTTGTCCGTTATGAGTATACACACGGGTCCTTTGGGTATACTTCTTTTCGCCGCGATCGAAAACGGAACACCCTACATACTCAAACTAAGGATGGTAGGTACGGAGGGTATGGATAACGGAACAGAGCCCTGGAGAGAATGACAGATTACAACTCTCAACAATGCTATGCTAGCTACACTATTAATTTTCAATGGCCAATGCTATGCTAGCTACTTCAGCCAAGGAAGATACATCGTTGTTGATTGCGTGTTTCTACTGACATCCTCGGATTTAAATAATTATAAAATAATAAATAATTTGTATCATTAACAATTATGTTTAACATTTATAGTCATCATGATTCCGAGACCGAGCCATCATGATGACCTTACATAAATATAAGCACTGTATGAACACTGCAAATGGCAGTGCAGACATCCCAAGTCGGTTCCGGTTCCGGGAGTCTCCCGCATATTGATAACGACCCCCTGATGCCCGCAAATTACTTAAAATCTCTCGGAATCTAGAGCGAGCGAGCAAGACCGCGCACACGAGACAGACGTGCTCCAACCCGCGTTAGCATCTGTGTAGCGCGCACACGACAGAGAGGGAGAGGGACCTAGAGACTGTGCGTGTGTGAGGCAGTGTGCGTGTGTGCCTCAGGAGCATCCTGATTGGCCTGTTTCGGTAAGTCAACCAATCAATTTTCAGTGTGGGCGGGCTTTTATCTCTTCTCCCAAACCGAATTAATCAGTTCAGTGTATCTGGGAACAGGGGCACCATGGCACAGGGAGAGTGCCCCCAAAAAAGAAAATATAAGACATTTTACAACAGACTATACAAAGGTGTACCACTGTCTTATAAAAGTAAATCACAATGACAGTCTTGCACGCTGTACTATCTGTAACAGTGATTTCAGCATTGCCCATGGTGGGTTAAATGACTGTAAAAGACATGTTGAGATGAGTTCAACAAGTTTCATTTCATGTGCATATTATTCATGTCTGCTAGTTGCCAGGGCTACATGAAAACAACAATTAAAATGAGCCATTTTAATCTAGAATAATCTATGCCCACCACTAATGTATATACTCAATATCACATATAAACTTGAAAATGGCACAACCTTACCGAATACATTAAACATTTTCCATATGTGTATGGTTAAGAAAATATAGTAAGAAAAAACATAAAAAACATGCTATATTTATATTTGTTTTGAAAAGTAAAAAGGAACTTTCATCCCATCAAATGAATTTGTATGTTGCACATTAAAGGGTTTATACTTAAAATGTCAACACACACAAAGATTAAATAAGACTGTATATTGCCACACTTAATACAGAGAATTAGATACTTGCAGTCACAATAAAAGCATGTCATTAATAAAGTGCTGTAGGGATCTATGACCTTGGTTGGCATATTTACTATTTATGTCTCTGACAGGGGGATGTTCCTGCTGTCGTCACGCCTGTCTATCAACCGATAGAGTATGGAGGTTTGTAGTTTTAGTGTTAGCATTTTAACACTTCTTGGTTCCAAAGAAAAAAATCCCTACATGGAAATATGAATAGGTTTTTGCAAAATCTGAGCAAAAACAACGCCAGTAGAAAACTTAGGCAAACAGTTTGATGTGTAGTTATCAGTCTGTCTTTTGTAACTTACTGTTGTCTCAAAAATAAAGAAAAAACTGGACTGCATCATATCGCTTATCGCGTGGGACTCTGGATTGGAACTCATGTTTAGAGACAACTGTTGATTCACACCTACAAGTTTTTTTTTTTTTTAATTAACTTTAGGATCCCAAACATCTGGTTCATGCAGATTGTGGCAACATATTGTGTTTGTCAAATCCTTCATCTGTGTGTTTACTTAAAGGGAAAACTGGATTTAAAAAATAAATAATTTAAAGATTGATTTGTGGGTCTTTTTATGCCTTTATTTGGACAGGACATTGAAGTGTATGACAGGAAGCGAGGTGGGGAAGAGGTGGGGAGACTTACTGAGGCAAACCATTTGAGGTGGTAAAGTATAGCTATAAGTCGGTATTTTGTAACTAGCTGTTGTCTCAAAAATAAAGAAAAAAGCTGGACTGCATCATGTTTCTTCACACCTTGCGTTTCTTATGAAATTTAACTTTAGCACCTCAAACATTTGATTCATGCAGATTGTGGCAACAGATTGTGGTTGTCAAATCCTTTATCTGTGTGTTTACTTAAAGGGGAACTAATTTTTTTTTAACTTGGATCCTATTTTTTTTTAAAGATCTTTTTGGTTCAAAACGTTTACTCAGTACAATTAACAATCAAAACATCCCAGTATCAGGTTAAAATTATGGTAATTAACAGTATGGACGCAGCCTAATATTGTTTTGTTTTTTTACTTGAGTGAGTTTGTCATTGTACATGTGAAAAGGCAGATTAGCAGACAGAAGGAGGCGACACACCTCCATCTTTGTCAAAATATTGTATTCCTAGAGGAGTTTCCAAGTGCCATGGCAATGTGAAATAAACCCAGATAACAATGGTATATAAACAGATTGAAACATATAATCAGATGCCAAGGTAGACTTGTTCTTTACCACAGTACTATTAACTGTTACTGACCTACTCTGGCCCTGCCAAAGAGGGCAGAGTAATACACATGCATTTTATTGAACTGAATCAAATGTGGGATCTCTCAAGCAGTTATTTAACCACCACGCCAGTTATTTTGTAGTTTTTCTAAATGCCCATTCATTTACTCATAGGGATTTTCTTAAGAAACTGGAACATGAAAAAATTCAAAACTGGGGTATATAATATTATCATAAATAAAATCAATCAACCAATAGAATCAGAAATCTTCCAACCACATCAAACATTTCACTCGTGTTATAATTTTGGAAACTTATGTGCGTCATACTTTCAGAAACATTTTAGCAAATGATTCATTTCCTTCAAGAAATTAACCTGAAACCTGGATCCTCTATATAGCAGCAATCTCATCCTTGATCTGAGGTGTCTGAGGAGAGAGAAATTGGTTCACTGTAGTTCCTACAGTGTACTCTCCAGACATTTTAGTAAATCTTTAGATTTATTCAGCATTTGAGAGAATAACTCTATGTAAAATCTGCAAATAGTTTCACCTTGTAAGTCACACTATTCATTTGAAAGAGAGTTACAGCACATGTTTTGTCTTAAAACTGACTGAGGTCGGTAATAAGGTCATGTTTAGGCCATTAAAAGCCTCTCTTGCCACAGTGCATTTCAAAGCGGTCATCGTGGGGTTTGTCCCCCTCGAGTTTTTCAATCCAAACGCACAGGTTATTCCCCCGTTCCCTTGATTTATTAATTTGTGTGCACGGCTCTCAACA
Source organism: Sprattus sprattus (assembly GCF_963457725.1). Taxonomy (NCBI): domain Eukaryota; kingdom Metazoa; phylum Chordata; class Actinopteri; order Clupeiformes; family Clupeidae; genus Sprattus; species Sprattus sprattus. The sequence continues at coordinate 20,324,025 of NC_137913.1, read as the reverse complement.
TGTGTCCTGTTTCTGAGTTGTTTGTCTCCTGTTTCTGAGTTTGCTTATCTCTAACATGGAAGACATTAGTACATTTATTTTAAACTCAACTCTCAGGAGGCCAATTGCTGTTGTTGCTGTAGACTAACTGAATAGCAGCAAGCGCCATGCTGATAATAAGGTAATATCAGTGTTGTCGAAGCTGCATAACACCTCTAGCACGCTAGCTGGTAACAGGCTCACTTACTCCAGAAAGCTCCAGCATTTGCTTGTTACTGGTATTCCAGGTTGTTTACTTTCAGTAGCTGCGGGACGTGTATTTGAGTGAAATATTCCACAGGGGAGTGGATACTTGCACGAGTAGATAAATGAGTAGAGTGAGGGCTGAAGCCACCATCTAGTCTGTCATCCTAGTGGAGTTTGGGTTGGTCTAAACATTGACATGTGTCTCCATCTACTGGTGGGAATAATGTAAGAGGAAAGGCAATTATGTGCATACATTTGTGCTATTACCAGAAAGCATATTTACTTCACGTCGAACAACCTCCATTGTATAAAGAAAATACATGTTTGACATCATTTTAATCAAGAGCATGTTTGGTAATCCTTTATGAAATCCTCATTTTAAAAACATCCAAACCATTTATGACACCATATTAATCACCTTGACACTTGTAACCTCCTCAAGAATAGTTATATACAAATTTGACTGTAAGGCTCTAACAGTTATTTATTAAAGGTATAATCGTTCAAAACATGTTGTTGTTGTACTTGTACAAACTAACAAATCTTAGTCAGACATTGAGCAACTGCCTCTTAGGTATCAGTCAGAGGATCATTAGATTCATTTTTAGAACCAGCCCTATGTCTTTGATGATTTCTTGTTGATCATTTACAAACAGCAGCAATATCTGGACCTCTGCTTAATCATAACTAGGCCTGATGTCTAGTGGTATTTATCTTCCTACCATTTTGTGAAGTATGGTTTTACCATAAATTATTGGTACATCAGCCTGGTACAATCAGTGGAGGTTGTGCATACACTATAAGTATTACTACTAATAAAACGTAATTATTCGTAACTAGTTTGCCAGTGACTGTAGTTCCAAGTTGCTGCATCTGTCTAAAACCAGCAATAGAGTTAGACATTCAGGACAGGATTAAGACAGTCAGTATGTAGAAATAACAAACACACTGTAGTAAAAGACTCTGTTAAGTTTGAATAAAAGCCAAGTCAAACATTAAAATACTGAAACGACAAAGTTGTTTTCCTATTTGTTTTGTTCTATTTTGTACAAATCACAGTGGTAAAAAAAATATTATTATTTAAAAAATAAATTGGAACAGCGGCAAAACATTCTATATGTTAAAAAAAACCTTCATCAATGGCCCGTTAACCACCTGTTATCAATAGTAAAGCATGACAGGTTTATTAGAGAACCCCAATACAATACATTTCCTAAAGGTGCACAATCTGTAACAATATGGTGCCAAACTTGCATTACGGTGCAACATGTCACAGTAACGGTGTGTAATATATATATAATAATATATACAGTATATATAATATGTAATATTGTTCATTTTATTGTCCAAATCAAAGTTCAAAAATCAAACTAAGAATGATTTCATCCAGGTAACATATGTCTTGCCATGCATGCTGTGTAGGATTGTGTAGGAGATCTAAATTATGAATGATTGGACAAATGGGCTGCCTTGACGGTACTGTAAGTACAATGTACAACATAAACTGAACATCGGGAACTAGACTATCTCTTCATACCATGGTAGTCGAAGAAACAGTCTCTTTCACAAACTTGAATAATTGGTACATAATTACGGATCCAGCCAAACTAACCTATACGACCGTGACTCTTATTCAATGAGGCGAAAGGATCTATGACTCTCTGGCATCAATACGCTCAATGAAATCATCCCTGTTCAGAACCCTGCTCAGACTAAGAGCAGATTCATCATGCCCATGAAATGCCACTTCTTGCTCTCCCATGTACCACACCACACTTATTTTTTTTTTTAATGGTAACAGTTTTTAGTTACCTAGCTATTGTGTTTTTGGGCGTCATGGCAATTACTTAGCCAAATTCCTCTAATTTAAGACTAGATATAAAATGGGTATTTTAATGATTTCTCGTGTGTGCCAATTATTCTCACCAAATTAGACAAATCTGCAAACCCTGTGGTAAACCACGGATTGCTAGCAGTAGTTAACTATGCTTTAAAGCTAAATCTGGTGACGGCCTCCCTTTCTTTTTAATATTAAGCAGTTGCTCAAATGGCAACTTAACAAAATACATCCATGACAATGACCTCTGTCCCTTAGCAGCCTGAAATAGGCTACTGTTAAGCGAGAAACCTACAACTTTATAACATTGAAAAGCTTTCCTGTCACCATAATCACGATAAAATATAAGGTACGCCACTTATTATTAGAATTGGAATATAATTAATTACGTGAGGTGTTTGCTGTTGTTATAGAGAGGTTCACATCTCAGGTCAGGTATTCTGAGCAGGCCGTGCTTCCCTGGCGTCCTCTAGGTGTCCCCACTGGCCCTCATGGATTTCAGCTCCTCCTGGGTGGTTGACTGAGTTCCTGGCAGAGACGACATGTTCTCGCCTGCGTTCTGTCCGCAGCGCATGGCACAGGGCAACGCACCAAACAGGGCCTTCCTGAACATGGAGCTGGAGAAGACGTAGACAATGGGGTCTAGTGCTGAGTTCAGGAAATTCAGCCCAAAAGACACAATGGTGAGCTGGGTGAAGGTGTAGAAGGCGGCACAGTCCCACGGACGGTACGAGCGGATGACCCACACTCCGATGGTTGTCACTGTGGTGGGAAGGAAGCACACCATGAACACTGCAACAATGGCGGCGCACACTCGCATTGCCTTGCGCACCTTGTCAGCCTTTCCCATCTGACGTGCCTTAAGGAAGCAGGAGATCCGGATGGAGCAGAACAGCAGCATGGCCAGTGGGAAGATGAACTCCAGCACCGTCAGCATGCGGTGCATAGCCACCAGGATGATAATGACGCGGGACGCCTCTTTGTAAGAAGTGAAAAAGAAGCACTGAGTGTTGTTGCCGCTGCCCTTAATGTGGTTGTAGACCAGCATGGGAACCCGAGGACTGATAACCAACAGCCAGACAAACAGCGCCACGAACGCAGCCTGTCGCTTGGTCATGCGGTTGAAGCGGTGGTGAGGGTGGACCACCTGGAACAAGAGGGCAGAGACGATACAACATTTAGATTTTTACAAAGTCACAGAACGCACTCTTTATGAACCAGTTTATGTTTCACTAGTGTGAAGTCCGTATGCGTTACACACTGGTTTGCCCTTATCTGACTACGTACTCCGGTCAGAGAGTAGCCACAACCTTCAGGTGTAGTAGAAACAGGTTTATTTGTGTTTAACCTCCAGCGGGTTGATCGAGTGCATTAAGTACTTGCAGTGGAATAATCAAACATTAAAAGATGTGTTAGTAAGTGTTCATGTGGTTTCTGTAGAATAAAGAAATACAGAATATAACATAAATATGTAATTAGCAATCGGTACCAGTATACATAAATATATGCAATTACCTATCAATTATGAATAATTTATAATATACAATTCACTATTAATGAATTATATAAACAGAATTGCTATGCAAACCAACTGAAATAATAATATATTAATATCTGCACTAAGTGTATCAGCAACACTGTACTAACGATGCTGTTACATTACTTTACCACAAGATGGCACTATATGATCACAAACGACCTGGCAGTCTGAACTCTAAGCTACCAGCGATATCAAAACAATTGGATCTTCGTATTAGCGTCGTAGACAGGCTAGAACAAGTCTGCGAGAAATGACTAGTTATAACAGCTAGTACTGGTAAACATTCACATAAAGAATGTAAAGCTAGCAGGAGCATGAATTACATTGTCGGTAACGCACACGGCAACACAACGTTTACTTTATGCTAGCATGATGCATTGAATGCACGTCCACTCGCATTGGCAGCTGTCACGAGAAAGAAGAGGAAAGTTTGTGCTCGTGCGCACCACCTCAGCCCTAACAGGGACGTAAGCTCACAGTCCAGAATGGAGTTTTCCACAACTAGCCTTGGTCTAACAATGGATTTTGTCATACATTGTGGGTAGGGGCCTCATTTTCTGGATCGAAACAAAGTTGGAAATTTAGAATCTGGTTCTTCCAGTTCCTGAAATGGTTCTCTCTTTACTATTACCTAATGGTTTCAATTGATTATATAACATTTAGTTCATACGTTACTGTTAGCCAGTGAATTCAACCTATTAGCAAGTGAAATCAACCTTTTTGCTAACTATCTCATCTTAAACATTCCTTTTAGCCAATGATTTTAGCCATTATCCATTACTGATACATTTACGCAATATACGCCAGTAAGTGCAGACACTTCATGATATGATCAGTAGGAAGCCTTGATGTTCAAGGTAAGTGACGTGTTGTCAAAATCAAACCCCATGTAATATTAAACAGTTAAGCTAAGATGGTTTGACTACCACGCTTAGAAAATGTTGTCATTAAATCAATATTATTCTCCAAAACAGGTGTGCCACAATTCATTAATATATATACAAAACTCTGAACTCTGAAGCGCTCAATCCGTCTGTGTCCGCCATTTGTTGTCTTCACGAAAGATATTTTTAGAGGCAAGCTGCCCATTGACTTTGATTGGGGTCTCGTCAAAATCTTCATAATTCCTTGTTTTCTGCTTCATGAAATACTGTTTTTCTGTTATATGGCTAAAATTAAACATTGATTTCTCGCTAAAAATGCAATAATAACACGTTCATTTTGCATCGTTTGACTTAATGAAGGACCAGTGCCCTCCACAATTATTGGCACCCTTAGTGAATGTGTGCCACAATTATTGGCACCCCTTAATTGAATGTTTTATGCAGCCTCCCTTTGCCAAGATAACAGCTCTGAGTCTTCTCCTATAATGCGTGATGAGGTTGGTGAACACATGGCACGGGATCTGAGACCATTCCTACCAGTGATGCGCGGGCTGATCCAAAATGAGCGGTAACCCGCGCTGACGAGTCATCAAAAAATATTTTTAATTATATTCTGGTCGCATTCGGTCGAGCCGGTGAAAATAAATAAATAAATAAAAAACTCCTGACGAAACGTTTGTATTTAATTATATTGTAAACATACATTTTATAAAAGACAAATTAGACATCATTGACTGCATGACAACTGGCGCGAAGAAGGGACACGACCTTGCGCGTGGCAAGCACTTGGAGATGTCGTGTCCCTTCTTCGCGCCAGTTGATGTAGGCAGTAAAGGAGATGGAGTAGGTTAGGGAGAAATTAAAGAAAGGAGGGTGGAAACTCAAAAAACATGAGAATCGAAAGAGCAAAGTGTGGGAAACATTTGCAGAGGTGATTGATAAAGATGACATTAGTGCCGGCTACGTTATGTTCGTGCGATACACTGTACAAGTTCGACAGCCACAAAGTCGGCACGACCAACATGGCCCGTCACAAATGCGGCACCGGTAAGCCTTCACAGTCAAATCGAATTGTTTCAGCCCAGGTTAGGCTTATCAAATAGGCCATCTTCAGTTTTCGTTTTGTGTAGCCTATTTTTTATTTGCACAAATGCACATTATAGCCTAGGTTAGGCCTACCTATTTGACGTGAATAAAGTTTTTTGAAATATGTTATTCCTGCCTTTGTGTTTGGGAGGGTTTCAACGGAGCATCCACTTTGACGGAAATCCTTATAAACTTTTGCATGAAAGCTGCGGGATGAAAACAATAGGCATAGGCTAAACTAATAATGCTGGTTCCCCACGCCAAACAGCTGAGCATTTAACGTCATTGTACACGTTTAATGCAATATCTGTAGGCCTACTGGGTTTTGCATAACCAAATACCGCTAGCTAAACAACAGCATAAACAACTTTTTTTTTTTTTTAAATAGTAAGCGGGGCGGGTACAACATTCTAATAATTCATATTTTCGGTCGAGTTAGTCAAAAACGCCTGGCGGTCGCGGGTCATTTAGACACGTGCCCGCGCATCACTGATTCCTACATACAGTGGCGAAACCACCGGGGTGGCAAGGGGTGGCAGCTAAAAAATTTGCTTGCCACCCCACTTGCCACCCGGGTTGTCAGAAGTGTCTCCTGTAATATACTATTAATTTATTGAATGGTATTATATTTTTGCTACTTAAGCTGTTGATCTCTTTGGCAACTTGTTCTAAAATCTTTAAGTTCCCCCTCTCCTGTAAAATGGTTGAGTCCATGAGTCCGCTTTGCTCCGGTTGCCTGTCTCCCACTACAGTACATTCCAGTGAAGGAAATAAACGGTTTGAAAGCATTTGAGAATGTTGAACAGAGCTTGACTGGTAGATATACCGTATACACTTCTTTAAACTCGGGAAGACAAATAACACGCTGGAAGCATTTCTGAGAAAACACTCAATCAATTTATTTGTGCAGGTGCATCAGCTTATATAGAATGTCACATGACACACACACCTGAAATTAATCATCAAGAATTGGGAGCACAATCAGTTGGCAATTCATCAATTAACACCCCCACTTGATCACACATTATTGACAAGCATAAATCATAAAAGAAAAGAAAACAAAAACAAACAAACATGGAAACCAACTGCACCTAACTGGCTATACTCCAAACAGGAACATGGAAAAAGTCAGTAGCTTTGCTTTAGTAGCTGGTTTTGTCATCAGGTCAGCTACCATCTGGTTTGTGGGGCAATACTCCAAACAAACTTTACAGTCATTAACAGTTGATCTCACAAAATGGTATTTGATATCAATGTGCTTACATCGCTGTCTGCTGACTGGATTCTTGGCTAATGCAATTGTACCTTGGTTATCTTCAAAAATCTTAGGTACATCATACAGACAGTCATCAAGATGTTCAAGCAGTTGAGATAAGTAAAGACACTCTTGTGTGGTGGCGGCCAAAGCCATATACTCTGCCTCACAAGTTGACAGTGCTACAGTTGGCTGCTTCTTAGTCTTCCAAGAAATCAGAGGACCATTTTCACTCAGACTAACACAATAACCAGTAGTACTGCGTCGGTCCGTTGCATCATCTGCCCAATCTGCATCACTGTAAGCAAACAACCTTAGCCCATCACATTTTCTGTAACACAACATTTTGTCATTTGTGCCCTTCAAATATTTCAGTACATGCTTAACAGTTGTCCACTGCTCTTCTGTCGGCTCACTGAAATGCTGTGACAGTTTGCTTACAACAAAACTCAGATCAGGTCTGGTGCATGAGGTTAGGTAGATAAGGCTACCCACTGCCTCTCTGTATTTTCTGGGGTCATCTAGCTTATCATCATCAGTGTAATACAGCTTTAGTTCACAAGGTGTCGACCTGGGTTTACAATCCTGCATATGAAACCTGTCAAGTAGCTTGTCAACATAACTCTGCTGTGACATGGTCACACATCCATTACACTGATTAAAAGTGATACCAAGAAATGTCTTCAGTCTGCCCAAATCTTTCATCTGGAACTTCACAGTAAGCATCTCTTTAACTGCTTTTAAAGCTCTCTCATCACTGGCTGCAATAACCAGGTCATCAACCCAGATCAGTATGATCACCTGGGGCCGGTATTTCAAAATGATCCAACAGGATTAATCCTCCTGGATTGGATTAAATCCTGATCAGATCCTAAAAACGGGTATTTCAAAGCAAATCTGATCCTGAAGATTCAGATTCAGATTTGGGAATCCAATCCTGCCTTTGATTTGGATTAAACACTGCTGTTGAGTATTTCAAAATTTAAGTGGGATATCTGGATCAGTTTGATCCTTAAAATCAGGATCACCCTGATCCCACCTCAGAGGTGGATTTGAGGGAGATTACATGTAAAGGTTTGAACAGTTTAGGTGTAACTGCTCCCAAAGTTTTTTGTTTTATACAGTAATTCACTGATGTTTGATCAATGTTTATTTTCGTTGCACTTTCCTTTCTTTTTCAGAAAACACAGCGAAAGTTTGAATATTAAGGCCTTATTTAAGTAACAGTTTTGGCTGTCTTCTCTTCCCACAGACATCTGTAAAGAAAAACTAATATTAAGGTTTTAGGGCTGTCCCTTTAGTTGACAACTGTTTCCTAAAAAGATATGTACAACACATTTTGAAATCTACACACAATGCCTTGCGAGTGAATGCATTCAAATGGACTGTGGACCGCGACATACAGACGCTAGCCTATTTACTAGCTTGTTAGCTCCTTAACACAGGAGTCAATGGAGCAGCGTTAGCTCGCATTAGCGCAAACTCTGCTTAATTAGAGATCGCCGAGCTCTTCTTTCAACTTTGTGATGATTTACTTTATTGGTTAACTCAATATAATGATTGCCCTTCATGTAGTCTAAGGACGCATCAACACTGGCCAAGATTATACTTTAATTTAGAGACAATAGTTGAGCTAGCTTCTCCTTTTTCTTGTCAAATGTTTGGTCCATTTCCTGTTTCCTGTCTGTGATCCAGGGGGCGGGACGGATTTGGACATCCCAATCTGCCGGTATCAGGATCACTCTGATCCAATCTGGCAAAGTTTTGAAATACCGGGATAGATCAGGTTGATCCGTGGATGAGAACAGGGGGATTTGGTTATCCGGATCATTCTGATCTGGATTACAAGTTTTGAAATACCGGCCCCTGGTCATGTTCGGTTTCTCTAACATAAACACAGTAATCGGCTGGGTTCTGTACAAACATGTTTTCACATAGATAGTCATGCAACATTTTGTTCCAGTTTCGACCTGATTGTTTAAGCCCATATAGTGACTTCTCTAGTCTACACACCATCTTCTCATTTGTCTGTGATTTTACATCATAACCCTCTGGCTGTTCCATATAAATCTCACAATCAATTGGTGCATGTAGGTAGGCAGTCTTAACATCCATCTGATGTAGGATCAGATCCTCTTGGGCAGCTTTCTGCATCAAAACTCTCCCACTAGTTAGGTCAGCAGTAGGAGAAAACGTTTCTCCATAGTCTACACCCATCTGTTGACTGTATCCTTTGGCTACATAGCGGGCCTTGTACTTGTCAGATCCATCAACATTGGTTTTGAGAGTATACACCCATCTACCCACCACTGCTTTCTTGCCCGGAGGTAAGGTGGTCAGAGTAAATGTTTTGTTATCCCTCAGTGCCTTCATCTCCTCATCCATTGCATCTACCCACTCTCTTGAGTTGGATAAAGTCACAGCATCTCTGAACGTCTGAGGTACATTACAAACCATCCTGTAGCAATAATCAATGTTGATCTGAACCTGATCACTATCTATCCCATAGAAGTCTGGCCTCCTCCTCTCTCTAGCAGGGTATCTCCGTGGAGACTGGGATTCTGGCTTGACCTCACTTGTCTGTAGGGCTATTTGGCTTGGACCTGGCCTAGCCTCTGGGATGTCGTTCTGCTCGGGTTTGTCAGGATCAGGTCTGGTTGTGCTAGACTGCACACCACTGTCATCGTCTGACATGTCATCAGTCTGCTGTCCCTCAACACAGGACATGAACCTCACCAGTCTGTGCTTCATCACCTTCCTGCGGTCAGGGTAGTAGACCATATAGGCTGGACTGTTCTTGTCATAACCAACAAAGATGCCTTTGTCAGACCTTGACTCTAGCTTCTTCCTGTCCTGCCTATAGGCGTAACACACAGTACCAAACTTCTGCATCCTGGAGACATTAGGTCTCCTTCCTGTCAGCATAAAGTAAGGTGTCTCTCTGGTGCGGTTGTTAAAACATCTATTCCTCACCACTGCTGCTGTCTGGACTGCATACGGCCATAGCTCCTTGGCTAACTGGCTCTCCAAGAGCATACATCTAGCCATGTCAAAAAGGGTTCTCCAGTTACGTTCTGCAGTGCCATTCTGGTGTGGTGAGTATGGTGCTGATGTTTCATGTCTTATTCTATTCCTACGCAGTAGGGCTTGGTAACCCTGCCCTGTGAACTCAGTACCATTGTCAGACCTGATACACTTCACTTTTCCATATGGGGCTGTGTCGGCTAGAAACCTCTCTGTGGCTTCTACAGTGTCACTCTTGTGCTTTAGACAGTACACAAATACTGCACTCGAATAGTCATCAGTAAAGGAAACTACATACCTATACCCTTCCTTGGACTCTGGGTCAATGGGGCCTGCCAAGTCAGTGTGAACCAGCTCTAAGGCTGATTTGGCCCTCACATCAGGCTTCCTGTTCCTGCTCTGAGTGAACTTGCCCTGAGTACACACTTCACATGTCATGGATTTGGATGCTTTACCCCTGATTGACATTCCATTCACAATATTCTCTAACTTCATGACATCATCAAAATTACAGTGCCCGAAAATCTCGTGCCACGTCTGAATATCATGACAGCTCATACAGTTATCATCAGAGTCATTGTTTACTGGCACAGTCGGCAAATAAAACAGTCTGTTATGCTCATGAATGAGGAAGTTCGTACCGTCTCTGTACTGCAATACATCTTCTCCTTCCTTGAAGATCACCGTTGCCCCATTCGAAGTTGCAGCTCTCACGGAGAAGATGTCTTGGGGATACGAGGGGATGTACAGCGCCCGCTTCAGTGTGGAAATGCGGCAGCGCCCCCTGCTGTCGACCAGACACACGTCGGCGTCTCCTCTGCGCTCCGCGACCCCCATGCAGCTTGTGCCATCGGCCAGCTCCACGCAGTGCGTCTCGGACTGGAATCGGTCATCGAAGCTCTTGAACTTCGCCAAGTCAGTGATGATATGTGACGTCGCACCGGTGTCCACCATCAGGCCCTTTCTGGTGACACTGCTTCCTGGCTCGCTGGTCACAAGCTTGAACGCGAAGGTGCTGTCATCTGTCTCCTCGGACACTCCGCGAGCGTTGTCCTGCTGCCGCTGTCGCCATCCTCCTCGCCGTGCGGTATTCTCGCCCTGGCTGTACCACTGTTGACCACGCTGACAGTCTCTTACCTTGTGACCTCTCTGGCCACAACGGAAACACACAATGTCCCCGCTCTCGGTTCTGCGCGCACTTGCTCTTGAACTCGGCAAAAGAGAGAGTCTCATCACTTTGAGTGATAAAAATAGAAAAAGGCTTAAATGATTCTGGCAGCCCCTTCAAAATCATTGCAACCAATAGTCCATCGCTTAAAACCTCTCCAGCATTACGCAGTGCTGTGATTGAAGTCTCTGCGCGTATGACATAATCAGTCACACTCTCAAAACTCATCTTTTGCAAGGACGTCAGTTCTGTATACAGGCATACAATGCGGGGCTTACCCTTGCCTGCATAATAGTCGCGTAAAATCCTGAGCGCTGCACGTCCGTCATCCGCTGCCTCTCGCATGACCAGAGACAAACTTTTGTCATCAAGGAATTGGATCAATTCCGCGTACGCTTCCGCGTTCTTCTCCGCATCCTCAGCCAGTGCGTTTTCTTCCGCGCCATCGGCTGGTGGATTCAAAATTGTGTCCTTCAATTTCTGCAACCGCAGATGGCCCAAAAACTTAGTCTCCCACAGTTCATAGTTTTTTTCGTCTCCGTCAAAAACAAGACGAGACCAACGTGAACTTGTACGTTCGCTCATGGTGCTGGCACTCCAATCCGTGAGACACGTATTCAAACTCGCTCACAACCAAATGTCTCTCGGTGCCTACTCACGCCGGATATCTCTGTGCACAAACGTCAAACGCATCTGGGCCCATAACCTGTTGAACAGAGCTTGACTGGTAGATATACCGTATACACTTCTTTAAACTCGGGAAGACAAATAACACGCTGGAAGCATTTCTGAGAAAACACTCAATCAATTTATTTGTGCAGGTGCATCAGCTTATATAGAATGTCACATGACACACACACCTGAAATTAATCATCAAGAATTGGGAGCACAATCAGTTGGCAATTCATCAATTAACAGAGAAACTAAAAAACAAACTTGAGACAAGCCTACTGTAGACTTGCAGTGATAAAAGAATCTACAGTACTGCTGAATCGTGAATCAAGAAAATGTGATGGCTGGTCATATTTGTAAAGTGCAATACAAATAAAATGTATTATTATTATTATGTGATAGACAGTTCCGTTGTAATTTCAATCGTTTATTTAATTGCTAGCTTGCAAAAATCGGTAGCATACTGTAGCTAGCTCGCTATACAGCTTGCTTGCGCTAGCTAACCTTGAAACTACCACTGTTAGCTTAGCTAACCAACGTCTTACTAATGTCTTAAGTAGGCTACAGTAAAGTGGACTGACAGAAAATGTTATTGAAGTTTTTATTTTCATTACGTATCATTAAGAAATCAGATTTTAGATACCACTAACCCTTTTGTCACAAAAAGGCTTTTTTTCTGGCTGTTTTTAAGGTACTCCGTCATGTAGCCTACAGTTAACTCAGTAACAGTAAAAAGTGTGCGTTCTTTTGTACACCCTATCTTTCGCTAGCTAGTTAGTCTAGCTTTGGTATAAATTATTTTGTATGTGATAACCCAATACATACAGAACAAGCCATTAGAAATTGAATTGGCCATTTAGAAACATATTTGTCATTATGAAGGGAAATATGTCATGAAAGTTTTGCTGCTGAATATGTTAATATAATATCTGACAGTGTTTTAAGTCTTATTAAAAAAGACAAATATTTGTTCTGGCTTTTTGTAACAATATCTATACTCTTGGCAAGACATTGCTGTTGTCTGGTTTCACTATCTGGAATTGTATAAATAAATACATATAGAGGCATGTGTGTGTGATATTAGAGTAGAAAAAAACCCACTCTTAAGCTTTTCTCATTGCTATTTAATTTAGACCATTTATTCACAGACGTGTTTTGGCCTAAGACATCGTCAGTGTGACAAAACGCGTCTGTGAATAAACTGGTCTAAATGAAATAGCAATGAGAAAAGCTTGAGAGTGCGTTTTTTTTCTACTGTAAGTAAACAGTCTTTTACTCGCACCCAAAATCGCCTTTATAGTAGAGCGCGCCTATCCCTACAAAAAAAATGTGTGTGTGATATGCCACCCTTGAATTTCAACTTGCCACCCCATGTAAAAAATTTTAGAATCGGCACTGTCTCCAGATCCTTCAGATTCTGAGGTCCACGCTTGTAGACTCGGCTTCAGCTCTTCCCACAGATTTTCTATGGGGTTTAGGTCGGGGGATTGTGATGGCCATGGCAAAACCTTTATTCTGCAGTCGGTGAACAATTTTTGTGTTGATTTTGAGGTGTGCTTTGGGACATTGTCCTGCTGGAAGGTCCAACCACGGCCCATTTTAAGCTTCCTGGAGGGGGCTGTTAGGTTTTTTCATTTAATATCTTCTGGTATTTGATGGAGTCCATGATACCATGTATCCTAACAAGATGTTGAGGGCCTTTGGAAGAAAAACAGTCCCACAACATCAAGATCCGCTACCATACTTCACATTGGGTATGAGGTGCTTTTCTGTAGGGCTATCTTTCTGTCTACGCCAAACCCACCTTTGATGTTTGTTGCCAAAAAGCATCCAGCATCCCCGGATCCCTCTCGTCATTATCCGAGTCAGTGGAGTCAGTGTCATTGCTGTTACCTAGCAGTTCAGTGATGATTCCGGCCTTCGTGAAAGCTCGGACCACAGTTGAGACTGATATCTTAGCCCAGGCATCCACGATCCATTGGCAGATAGTAGCGTTAGTCGCTCGGCGCTGTCTCCCTGTCTTGGTGAATGTGTGTTCGCCTTCTGTCATCCACTAATCCCACGCAGCTCGCAGTTTATCTTTGAACGCCCTGTTGACACCAATATCTAACGGCTGGAGTTCTTTAGTTAATCCACCTGGAATGATGGCAAGCAACGAATTAGTTTGCTTCACTTGGTTTTTGACAGCATCGGTGAGATAGGCGCGCATGGAGTCGCAGATCAATAGGGACGGAGATTTGTGGAAAAAGCCATCCGGTCTGTTGACATAAGTATGTATGATTGACTGTGATGTATTCTGTACTGTATATCTGTTCCACACCACAAGGGGGTGTTATCAATTTGATAAGAGATGTGATATGATTGTGACGTCATGCCCCCTATAATTTTGAATGTTCTGGACTTGATCATTCTCTTGGCCCGCTCCCAACATGAAGGCTGGAAGAGCAGTTTCGTTATTCACTATAAAATAAATATGCCTTGAGGCTGAAGAGTAAAACTCGTCTCGTCTACTTTTCTGTTGTTGCACTGTTGGACCCCTGCTGTGTTTAGTAGTGCTTCTGCTAACAGGTTATGGGCCCAGTAACGACGACGATAGTTGCAACAACGGAAAGTGGAGGGGAACGTTAGCTAGTCAGCTAAAAGTGTGTTAGCTAGTTAGCGCGGTAGAACCGGCAAGCTAACAAAGCTGAGGAGAATGGCACATCAAAAGGCAAAGTGGCTGATGTTTGACGGTAGGGCCGAAGAATATGAGCTCTGGGAAGAACAGATGCTGTGTTGTATGAAAGAGACTATTCTGAACGAGCCTGGTGGACCGCTGACGGCTGAGGAACGAGCCAAGGATGAGGAGCTGAATGCTGATGCTTACTGTTCGTTGGCGCCATTGCTGGATAACGTGAGTTTGGGACTGATATTCAGAGACTGTAAAAATAAGGGACGCGAGAGTCTGCAAGTGTTGAGAGAGCAGTACATTGGCAAAGGTAGGCCACGGATTGTTTCGTTATACATAACGTTAACCTCACTGAAGAAAGCGGACACAGAGACTGTGACAGAGCACATTATCCGGGCAGAGCAGATCTTCACAGCGCTCAGAGGTGCAGGCGAGGCGCCGAGTGAGGGGTTGATGATGGCTATGATTATGCGGGGACTTCCAGAGAACTACAAGCCGTTTACGCTGATGGTAACCCACGGTTCAGCGGAGATGAAACTGGCGGAGTTCAAGGCTAAGCTGTGAAACTTCGAGGCGTCGGAGGATGCTGAGCCAGTAGCCGAGATGGCGGGAGAAAGGGTGCTGAAGGCTCGCGCAGCACTGAAGAAAAAGAACAGCGGATCTTCGACAGAGATGGCATGTTGGCGGTGCGGTGAAAGGGGACATCGAAAAGATGAGTGCACAAGAAAAGTTTGGTGCGGTTCCTGCAAAAGCACAAGCCACAGCGACAACGCCTGCAGGAAGAAAGAGCGTGCACAAAGGTCCAGGTGTGCTCGCGCTGAAGATCACGGCGGTGGTGGCAACGGCAGCGGCAGTGGTAGCAGCAACAGCAGCGGCGGTGGCAGTAGCAGAGGCGGTGGCAGCAGTGGCGGTCGGGCAGCGAATGGTGGACGGATCGAGGCGCGGGGACCCGCGAGAGTCGACTTCACATTCCGGGCAGAGACCGAGGACACCTGCAAGCCAGCGCAGCAGCGGCAGATTGAGGGAAAAGGGCTGATCGTCGACACTGGCGCGACATCCCACATGCTGAACGACAGGAGCCGGTTCAAGTCCTTCAACAGCACATTCAAGCCGGAGAGCCACAGCATGGAGCTGGCCGACGGGAGGCGGACATTCGGGTTGTCGGAAGGCAGAGGAGACGCACAGGTGTGTCTCACCGACAAGAGAACTTGGTACTACACCAAATGGATGTAAAGACGGCGTATCTACACGCACCCATTGACCGAGACATTTACATGGAACAACCTGAAGGTTATGAAAAAGGGGTAAACAATCTAGTGTGTAAATTACAGAAGTCAATTTATGGTTTGAAACAGTCGGGACGTAACTGGAATGAAATGTTACACAAATGCTTGGTAAATGACAACTTTACACAGAACCCAGCAGATCATTGTGTGTACACAAAAGAGTCAACGCAGGGAGGGAAGGTGATTATTGTCATTTGGGTGGATGATCTCATCATCGCAGCAAACAACACAATAAGTCTAGAGCAGGTGAAGGCAATGCTTTCCACCAGGTTTAAGATGAAGGACCTAGGCAGGCTGAAACACTTTCTAGGCATAGACTTCAGTCAGACTGACGATTGTGTAACCATGTCACAACAGAGGTATACTGAGAAGATTCTCAAACGATTTGATATGCAGGAGTGCAGAACACGTGACACACCATGTGAACAAAAGGTTGATTACCCTGACGATGCACCAGGTAGTCTCATCTACTTAGCTACTTGTACGAGACCTGATCTATGTTTTGTGGTAAGCAAGTTATCACAACATTTTGCAAACCCCACAGAGGAAAACTGGGTGACAGTCAAACATGCACTGCGTTATCTTAAAGGTACTACTGACAAGCAGCTGACTTTTAAGAAAAGCAGCGATGGTTTAGGCCTTTGGGCATACAGTGATGCAGATTGGGATGCAGACACCAGCGACAGACGGAGCACGTCTGGCTACTGTGTGAGCATGAGCAGTGACAGCTCACTGGTATCATGGAAGAGTAAAAAGCAACCCACAGTAGCGTTATCTACATGTGAAGCCGAATACATGGCTTTAACTCTAACAATACAGGAGTGTATCTATCTAGAGCAATTACTGAAGGGTATGGATTCCTATGAATATGTTCCAACTGTTGTTCATGAGGATAACCAGGGCACTATTGCACTTGTGAAGAACCCTGTGTGCAGACAAAGGTGCAAACATGTTGACATCAAGTATCACTTCATAAGGTCAACCATTAACAGTGGTGGTCCGTCAGGGCCTTCAAGGCCTTCTCTGCTGGCCTAAACATCATCAGAAAATAAATATAATAAAATACATTTAATTTTAATATTTTCTTTTCATAAATATGTATTAAATTATTCCCCTAAGTCCATTATCTTCATTTCATAGCTTCCAGCGTTGTTAATTTATTTTAGAGCTTTCATCCAATAATATTTCAACTATCATGTGTTGCCATGCTCCAAGAAATCTTCCCCGAGAACAGAAATCTTCCATGAGGCCTTCAGAATTCACATTGAAGGCCCGTGTACATCTGATTGGTTATCACAACTGGCTGTTTCAGTTAATTTAAGTTGAATGAACTGAAACAGACAGTTGTGACAACCAATCAGATTTCGAGTTGGCGACATTGGGCCTTCGAGTTGGCGACATTGGGCCTACTACTAAATATAATTACATTAACCAACTCAAATAAACTAGTTTACACCAACTTGATAATTCCAGTTTTTGATACAATTACAACGCCATTTTCAAGACGGAACTTTCAAGAAAAACTGGATATCGTGAGGATGGGAAGTTTAATGAAACTGCTTTGCAGGTGGGACAATGCGATGTTTAATGGACAAACTTGTTAAAGCTCACATAGGCTACTTTCGGTGGACTTAATAAAACTTTGTAGACTAATCCCTGAAAATCGCCTTTTATTTTTAAGTTGTGACCGTAATATCCAAGCGATCATATTACTGAGAGTTTACTACTCTTAATGTATTGTTAATACGGGTGTATTGATTTTAAATGCTCCGGAAATATTAATAAAGTCTGTTGTACTCGACTATGTTAAGGTGATGCAATGCTCACTTATACTGCCTTTCTGTATAAATATAATGGTTCGAGAGCCATGGCGTCGTAATGATGGTATTAGGAGGTGGATTCACTCAGTTTAACATCGTGTAGGACATCGCTGAAGGCCTAGTCGTGAAATGCACGGACCGCCACTGACCATTAAAGATGGGAAGATGACACTTGTTTATTGTCCAACAGATGAGATGGTAGCAGATGCTACGACCAAGCCTGTCTCAAAGGTTAAACTGAGGAAATTTCCAGGAGTCAGTTTGGTGTAAGCATCTGATGAATTCTAAATATGTTTTTGATTTAATTCTGTATTTGTTTATTCTGATTGTTAAAAGCTGTACAGGATACAAGTCACTCATAAGTGGGAGTGTTGACATAAGTATGTATGATTGACTGTGATGTATTCTGTACTGTATATCTGTTCCACACCACAAGGGGGTGTTGGACTCCTGCTGTGTTTAGTAGTGCTCCTGCTAACACGGTCTCTTGTCCATGTTGGTGATGTGCTCTGGCCTGATCTTCTTTTCATTGATCTTGCTTTTGCAGTATGCGTGGAAAGAGGCCAGCTTTTCTACGTAATCTTTTGGCAGTTGCTGCGAGACGGTAGTCTGTGTGCGGATGGAGAGATTACGTCTTTTCATAAAACGAAAGCACCAAGAAGGACCGCCTCGAAAGTCATTGATATCCATGTCCCATGCTAATGCTGTTGCCTTCAGTCGAATAGAAACTGTAGAGACGCTTCTACATACTGCTCTCTGTTCAATTACCCACTGTTCAATTTTGTCCTCTAACTGTGGCCATCTCGCTTGGTTCCCTCGGAAACCCTGTGTGGTCTTCTTCACTTGGCGCAGGTCATCTTCTTCCACTTTCGTACCATTGATTCATTAATGTTAAATTCTCTCGCAGCTGCTCTATTCCCATGTTCTTCTGCGTGACTGATAGCCTTAAGTTTGAAGCCCGCGTCGTAAGCATGTCTCTTGACAGGTGCCATTTTGGGGTCACTTTACTCACACACTGAAATATTATGGTGAAGCACAGTATATATTACGGCGGCGGCTATATTGTTTACCAAACAAAGCGGTGCGGCTTTGTAGTTTATCAAAGTTCTAAAACATTCAGTGTGGACACATGCGTCCAATTTCCGATTTCAGTCCGATTTAAATTGGATATTGGACACATGTGACTCCCCAGAACTAGATTCATTGTGTCCAACTTGAGTCCGACTGGACTCCGATGTAAACCCCCAGACACACGATTCGATTCCGCTGGTAATTGGACTGGGCGCGCATGTGTCTCTCGTATCTGATTCAAATTGGACAACAACAACTTTTGCACGTGCTTGAGATCGTGCCCACAGACATATACATGCATCATATATAATGTATATGATATGATAAACGCTGCTAGACGCTCAGTTCTTGTGCTCCCTCACATTTACGTTGAAATACTGAAAGCGAAAGTGAAACCTAGAAACTGGAACGCAACTGTTTGGGACAGAACGCGCTAATTCAGTGAACAAATATTTTCTTATTACTTTTCCACCCGTTGTTAGTCATGTAATCCATTCATATCGATGTGAATCAATCAATACTAATACAACTTTAACTGTGGTGTGTTTTTGTTTCATTTCACAACGTATTTACTGTATAATCAACGGTTTTGTTTCATTTCACAACGTATTTACTGTATAATCAACGGTAGCAGATGTAAACATTCCGCATTTGATTTGAGCTGATCTAGTTTTGTCACTTCCATGTGCTTTGAGATAGAGCAGTTAACCCCCCATGGAGACCCCATGGAGAGAATCGGATAGGATCGGAGTGCTGCCATCATGTGCCCGCACTGATTGACAGAGCGCGGTTTACCACACAAAATCGCTTTGATGTCAGTAGGCACAACCAGAATGAATCCATATATAAGGCGCTCCGGATTATAAAGCGCACTGTCTTTTTTTGAGAAAATTAAAGGCTTTTAAGTGCGTCTTATAGTGCAGAAAATACGGTAATTGTGTTCTTCAAACTTTTCTTTCGTCAAAAAAGGGTCCATTTGCAGCAATTACAGCATTGGAGACCTTTGGCATTTTAGTTATTAATTTGTTGAGGTAATCCGTAGAAATTTCACCCCACGCTTCCTGAAGCACCTCCCACAAGTTGGAATGGCTTGATGGGCACTTCTTGCGTACCATACGGCCAAGCTGCTCCCACAACAGCTCAATGGGGTTGAGATCTGGTGACTGCGCTGGCCACTCCATTACAGACAGCATACGAGCTGTCTGCTTCTTTCTATAGTTCTTGCATAATTTGGAGATGCGCTTTGGGTCATTGTCCGGTTGTAGGAGGAAATTGGCTCCAATCAAGCGCTCTACACAGGGTATGGCATGGTGTTGCAAAATGGAGTGATAGCCTTCCCTATTTAAAATCCCTTTTACCTTCCACAAATCTCTCACTTTACCAGCACCAAAGCAGCCCCAGACCATCACATTACCTCCACCATGCTTGACAGATGGCTTCAGGCACTCTTCCAGCATCTTTTCACCTGTTCTGCATCTCACAAATGTTCTTCTGTATGATCCAAACACCTCAAACTTTAAATTCGTCCAGAATACTTTTTTCCAATCTTCCTCTATCCAATGTCTGTGTTCTTTTGCCCAAATCAATGTTTTCTTTTGATTGGCCAGTCTCATATATAGCTTTTTCTTTGCCACTCTGCCTATAAGGCCAGCATCCCAGAGTCGCCTCTTCACTGTAGAAGGTGACACTGGCGTTTTGCGGGTACCATTTAAAAGCTGCTAGTTGAGGACCTGCGAGGCGTCTATTTCTTAAACTAGACACTCTAATATACTTGTCTTCTTGCTGAGTTGTGCACCGGGGCCTCCCACTTCTCTTTCTACTCTGGTAAGAGCCAGTTTCTGCTGTTCTCTGAAGGGAGTAGTACACACCGCTGTAGGAAAAGTTCAGTTTCTTCCCAATTTCTCGCATGGAGTAGCCTTAACTCTTTCCTGTCCGAGGCAAAATTGCTAGAAAATGGATAACTTGTTTCAAACATCAATAATAAATTAAATATTGAAACACAATTGGTCATACTCAACTTTTTTTAATCCATGACAACTGGGATTTAATATTTGGTAAATTAGATTTTAAAAATATATGTATAGAATTATGCTAATTTATGCAAATATAAGCCTAATTAGCATATTCCGTGACGCATATTTTCAGTAAAACAGGGCTAGAACATAGAAAATAGTAGTGAATCCCAAACATTTGAAAGCAAAAAGTTAAATTGACATGTAGTGCACTTTATTTTAAGCTCTCATCCTTATTCAATAACCAGAACTGGCACAGGACACTTTTGTCACTATGTCACTATGCCGTAAAATAGTTGAATCTGACAATATGGACTACTATTAGCTAAATATGTACATTTACAATTTCTTATAGTTCTACATTTGTTAGTTGCTTTTCAATTATCAACTGTTTATGATATTCATCACTGTGCCAAACTTCAAAGCAGTTTATGTCAGCCTCGAATGACAACTTGGCACCCAGTTGTGAAGAGAGTAAATTAGACCATCAGCTGCTAAATTCTTCGGACGATTCCAGATAATTTAGCAGCTAATGGTCTAATTCACTCATTTCACAACTTGACATCCCTTCTGGTTCACTGTCTGGCTCTCCTTTATTGTTTTCATCATCTAAAATAGCTAAAACTTCATCCAAAGTACATGATTTCGATGGTCTTGCTCGTCTCGGTAAAGACGCCATTTTGAAAGTATACGGGTGCCAAATTATGTCATGCAAGACTGACATAAAATTTAACTAATCCCATCTCGTGTACCATTCAAACACAGATAGAAGACATTTTCTCATTGGCTTACCTCCATGTCACACAAACAGTTTTTTTACGTTTTCTATGTTAGGTTATGATAAAACAGCGGCATTACGTCATCAGTACTGTGGTACTGATATTTGCATGGCCGGACCTGAAAGAGTTAATTTCTAAGAACAAGAATAGACTGGCGAGTTTCATATGAAAGTTATCTTTTTTGAGCCATTTTGAGAGTATAACCGAACCCACAAATGTGATGCTCCAGATACTCAACTAGCTCAAATGAAGGCCAGTTTTATAGCTTCTCTCTCCAGCAAAACAGTTTTCAGCTGTGCTAACAGAATTGTACAAGGGTTTTCAAGGGTTTTCTAGTCATCCATGAGTCTTCTAAGGCGATTAGCAAACACAATGTACCATTAGAAAACCGGAGTGATAGTTGCTGGAAATGGGCCTCTATACACCTATGACGATATTTCATTAAAAAACAGATATTTTCACCTAGAATAGTCATTTACCACATTAACAATGTATAGAGTGTATTTCTGATTAATTTAATGTCATCTTCTTTGAATAAAACAGTGCTTTTCTTTGAAAAATAAGGACATTTCAAAGTGACCCCAAACTTTTGAACGGTAGTGTATATTCAGACTTCGTTTTGTATATATATTCAGACTTTGTTTTGTATATATATTCAGACTTTTGTATATATATTCAGAGTTTTGTATATATATTCAGATTTTTATGTATATATTCAGACTTTTGTATTCAGACTTTTGTATATACAGTATATTCAGACTTTTGTATATCTATTCAGACCTTTGTATATATATATTCAAATGTTAATTTCCTGAACGGCATGCCATAATATATATAGTATTAATATATATTATATTAGTATTAATATATATTATGGCATGCCGTTCAGGAAATTAACATTTGAATACATATATATACACACACACACACACACACACACACGGTCATTTAAAAGCCCACACGGTTACTCAATGAAAAACAAAGCTCCTGGTATGATCCAAATCGTGGGGCATTGCAAAAAGATCTATATTCAACCATCATGAATTTTCAATATGTACCCTCGGAGGGGTGGGTTCAGACAGGAAGTGGGCTTGTCTAAAATCAGAAGTGTTTGTGACTTAAAACGGGAGTTGTTTTATCTTTACAATTTCATTTGAAACATAAAAAATTGATTCATTAAGTTGGAAGTTGGTATTTTAAGCCGGAAATTGGTATGGGTTGACCAAAGTTTGCTATTTGCTATATATTTCCTTCCTAGAAAATCAGACAACAGCCTTTGAATTGAGCTTCAGAACAATGGGCCTCATTCTCGACAGCAGTTGGGAAGACTTTCCGAAGGATTTCAGAAGGAACTCCACTTCGGAAACATTTATGAAAACATTTGCATTCTCGTTATTTTTTTCTTCTGTGCTTTCTTCTGAACTTCAGACAACTTTCAGAACTCGAAATAGCAGTCGTAACTCTACCGGAATCTTCTCAAATGGGATTCCACGGGCCATCTCTTGTGGTTATTTGAGGAATCGCGTTGAGGAATGACATTTGAAAAAACTCCGTATTACAGTAAAAGGGTTAACGGGCGAATTTGTGAGAACCCGTTGGTGATTGCGTTCACGTCAACTCTACAGACATCCTCGGATTAAAATAATTATGATAATAATAAATACGAGAATATTTGTATCATTAACAATTACGTTTCACATTTATAGTCATAATTTTACGAGGTAGTGTTTATTGTTACACTAGGTCTATATGGCTCGTAGCTTGACTGTTCTCTCCCTTGTAGGCTACGTCACTTTGGATAAAGGCCGCGTCTGCTAAGAGACTGATTGTGAATGACATGAACACTGCAAATGTAAGTGAATAAATAAATAAACACTAAGCTCAATCTCTAAGAACAAAAGGAGGAATTCATTGCAATTTATACTACTACTGGTGGCCAGTCTTCACTCCAATGGTGGCCATTTCGGATGCAAGGACGGACTACAATTTATACTCGTACTTGGGACCGGTCTTCACACCTATGGTGCCTATTTTTCGATTTAAAAAAAAAAAGTGACTACTTAAATGTGTTTTACGGACTTCGGACGTTCAACGTTATACAATATCTCCACCTTATTAATGAACACCTGTTACGATGTGGATTCGGGAGATTGCGACAGCACACATTTCTAAAATTGCGTCTCCTAATAAGGAGCTGGCAGGGCGTGTATGTATGCAAATCCACTCTCACAAGAACGCGCATCAATCTAAGAAACTATTCGGAAGGAACCCAGCTGAGAAGACTTCGGCTGCTTGTGAACACATTTTCAAGCGTGCGGGAATGCAGCGGAAGCGTTTCTCTTACGTTGTTTTTGCGAAGTCGTGTAAGAAACATTTCTGAAGAATTACAGAAAAAGGTCGAGAATGAGGCCCAATAATCTCAACTGGGTATCAGTTACTTTTAGCATATAGTAATTCTCTGCCCGCTTCTATAGCCAGGTGGGAGATGTTAGCTACAAATAGATACCTTACTGGTCATTATACCAACAAGATCACACTGATTTGCCATCAGCTTAGCTTAGCTAAACTACCACACACGTACCCCTCTGGCAACGGCTTATCTAATGTACCCCTGGTTGGGAATCATTGCCTCAAAACTGCTAGGAAACCAACCAGTTACTGTGTGGTATTGTCTATATCCTATACACAATGTAACAAGTTTCTGACAGTTAAGAGCACATTCAGGTTTTTCATTAGAAGTGTTGACACAACATAATAACGCAGTCTGTTTTCCTTTTCTCACCTTAAAGTAGCGGTAAATGGCCACCACGGTCATGAGCGCAATGCTGGCTGAGCGGTTAGAAAACATCAGGAAGAGGTTGATCCGGCACAGGCCATCTCCAAACACCCAGTGGCCCCTGAGCAAGGAGTCGATCCTCAGAGGCAGACTAAACAGAGCCATGAAGTCTGCGATAACCAGGTTGAAGAGGAACAGGTGGTTAGGGTTCCAGGTCTTCAGTTTAAAGCAGAATATCCACAGGGCGACTATGTTTCCCAGCAGCCCCAGTATGACATCAACGGTGAGGACTGGGGGCAGGATCACACCTTCCAGTTGAATACCGACTGGTGGACAGCCACCACCACCACTATTAGGAATTGTGGTTGTGAGATTTAAAGTTGTATTGAAGTTTGGCACTGGGAGCATTTTTACAAATTCAAATGAAACTCATAAGTGGAGTAGTCAGTGCAGTGGCAAAGGGTGGGAGGATAGTGCTAGTTCTGGGTTTTGTGGTTAAATAAGGATGAGGTGGAGGAGGGGCTGTAAAACAACAGCAAAGAACGTTATGACATTCAGGAAATTTGCAGCTTCCTCTTTTTATCTTTTTCCTTTTTTTTCTGTAGCAAGAAATCCCTGTGTAAAGACTTTTTTACTTTTAAACTTGTGTTCCACTTTTTCACAATTGTTTATTGTAATGGTATATGGTATTCATTTAAAGTGCACTTTTAAAGAAGAATTTAAACTGGATATGTGTTCCTTCTGACAAGTTAATAACATTCAGTTATAATGACATGAATAATTATACACATATGACATGAAGACTTATATTAAATTAAAAACGACAGATACAGTATTATATCAACTTGAAAAGGGCCTTACCAATTGCATTAAACATTGTCCAAATGTGTATGGTTAACAACATTTTATTTTAATATATGATATGCAAGAAAATACTTACTAACCAAGAGTGAGGTCATGCCGGGAAATATCAGAATGAGGCTGTAACGTATCTACCGAGCGATAGCGAGGTTGATATGGCAAAGCTGAAGTCTGATATTTCCCGGCATGACCGAACGGTCAAGGTTAGTAAGTAGTTAGTATTTTCTTGCATATCATATTAAAATAAAATGTTGTTAACCATACACATTTGTACGTTGCACATTGAAGGGTTTGTATTAAAAATGTCAACATACGCACAGGTTAAATAAGACTGTATGTTTCCAGACTTAGATTAGATTTGATTAGATTAGATTAATACAATACTCACCAGACACAATGAAAGCATTTGTTGTGGTGAAAACCAGTCACTATCAACAACCAATGGTCAAAAGGCCACATGTGTAGATCTGAAGTTCACTGTAATCATTAAGCCACAAAACTATTCCCACAGTACTATCAGTGGTGTAGTGGTCCCTGGAGAAGTGGGTTGTTGTGTCAGATTTATAGTTTAAAAGTAGGAAAAAATCAAACAGACCGGCAGAGTGTGAACCAAGAAGTTTATTCAGTCAGTGCAATACCAACATCACAAACCTGAGCATGTCTGTAGACAGTGCTCCTGATACAAAGTTTGCAATGGCTTGTATACATTAGATGTCACCCTATATTTTCTAATCTCCGCCCCTCTGTCTACAATGCAACTTCTAATTTCTGCTGAGTAGCCAAAGTTTTGCAGGTGCAAAAGATGAACTCTATTTGACTCTGGTTGACACATTCAAGGGACTTCATTGGGAGACACTGGGACTGTCCCTACGGGACTCTCCCAGCCTAATATATGTCTGTATAGGGCTCCTGCAATCTTATGTCAGTGGAGTATCTCATGCTGTGTTTTAACTTTTATCAGCTTACTATTATGAACATTCTATTGATTACTATAATATTAATATCTTACACATACTGATGCAAGCCTGTGTGAGTGTGCTGGTGTGTGCCGGTGCCTCTGTGTGTGTGTGAGTAGCTCTGTGTCCCTGCGCCTCTGTGTGCTTCTGCCTGTGTATGCTTTTTTGTGCGTGTGTGTCTGTCTGTGTGTATGCCTGTGTGTGTGTGTGTGAGCGAGTGAGTGAGTGAGTGAGTGAGTGAATGTGTGAGAGTGTGTGTGAATGTGTGAATGAGTGTGTGAGTGTGTGATCAGCTTGCTTCAAGGGGGACATGTACTCTGATAGCCTGGTTCCTCGGCAACATCAGCCTATTAAAGCTGTGTGTGTGTGTGTGTTTTGTGGATGTGAGTGGGTGAGTGAGTGAGTGAGGGAATGGGTGAGTGACTGAGTGAATGTGTGAGTGAGTGAATGTGTGAGTGAGTGAGAGAGTGAGTGAGTGAGTGAATGTCTGAGTGAGTAAGTGAGTGTATGTGTGTGTGTGTGTGTGTGTGTTCCTGTGTGTCTGTGTCTGTAGCTCTGTTAGTTAATAATATACACACAGACTAGTAAGATTTAAGTTACAGATTTTCCACCAGAAGATAAGTGGTATACTCAATGCTTACTGAAAAATAAGAGGGTATACTCCGTCAACTGTTGCCCTCAAGGAGGCGCTTTCGCACCATCAAAGCAAAAACAGACAGGCTGAGAAACAGCTTCTATCCAAGAGCCTTAACAATGCACAAAACTAACCTGTATTTGTCTCTTTGATGTGTTATATGTCTTGTGTTTTTTTTATACTTGTTTTACTTAAGCTGAGTATTCATAGTGTAAACTTGTATAGTTACATTGTATAAATTTGTATTGTTTTAGTTTTTTTTATGTTTGAATAGCACTGAAGTCTGAGAGCTGCCACCTCAATTTCGTTGCACTTGTGCAATGACAAATTAATATATTCTATTCTATTCTATACCTGCGTTTACCCATGGACTACACCACTGAGTACTATTTACTGTTTCTGACATACTCTGGCCCTGCCAGAGAGGGCAGAGTGATCTGGCGCTCCTCAGAAAAAGTTTGGTGCCCATTCAAATTAAATTTAGGATCTCTCAGCAGTTATTTAAGTACTACTGCAGTTATTTTGTTGATTTTCCAAAAGCCCATTCATTCACTCATAGGAATTTTCTGAAGGAAAACGCTAAACTGCAGCATTCAAAATGACGACTGTCACTCACACACTCTACTTGCCACTCTGGTACTGGTACAGTGTGTTCAAGAGTAAGTGGCATGTAAAATCAGTGTTAAACCCATTTCTCAAGACATCTCACAAAGGGGGCTGTGCTATCTTTAGAGTCTACTCTGGATAAAATATTATACAGACATACAAAAAACTAATTCAAACACAACACATTCCAAGGCAAATTCAACATTTCCTGCAAGTCAGATGTATTGCGAATTATTTAAGATAATGATGTTCAAACTGGTAATTAAGGTATTGTTCTAACGGCCCCAAGTAGCAAAAGTAAAAAAAAAATTGTAAATCTTATGGATGATTTGTTTGAAATTGGGTAAGCTTCTATATGCCATTATGTGATTCTCCAGATGAAGTCAATAAGACTACAAGATATTCAGTAATTAAAACAAAAGAGGATATTGCCTTTCCCTTCAGAAACTGACGTAACTACTGTGGCGCATCCGGAAGCTTCCACGTATAAACTGACAGGACTGAGACCATCTTCAAAAAGTACTGTGTGATGCATGAGTTTATTAGGCATGTCTTCACCGCATCCTAATGGCGGACGTAACAGGCTTTTGTGGTACTTTTAACCAACAACAGCTAATTCTAAATTCAAAGCACATAACAATTTGAACTGGTTTAACTTGGCTGGCGTGTGTAGAATCAGATGGGTGCTCACGTGTTCCTGAAACCAAGTCAACCACTTGTGTCATCATTTTGGAAACTTGTGTGTGTCATACATGCGGAAACTTTTTAGGAGATGATTCATTTCAAATTTCAAATGTTTATAGTAGGGTTTATACTTGAAAAAAAAACCTAATTTTTAAACAATCGTAATATTGATGTCACTAAGGCAACACAATCAGCAAAAGCCAAACACTACATGTACGTGTAGTTTTTGTCTGGGTTTCCGGTAGGCATTCTGTCCATGTGAATATCAGTTTTACATTCCAAATCCCCACACTATCATTGCAATTTACATAGTAGTATACTAGTATCCTTCACATCTATCTCACTTCACAATAGCTCAGTGAGTTTCCAGCCTTAAGTGCTTATATGTATCCTACCGTTGGGTTACAAAAAGGTTTTTACTATGACTATGAATAAAGTCATCCTGATTCTTTTTTATATGTAGGACACAAGCATTAGCTGGCCAAAGGGTTCCACACTATGTATTTATATATTTACAACAGGGCTTCTTAGCTAAATGAGTTATGATGTTCTTATTACATATATGAAAGTACAAACATGATGTGAAATGATAGTGTGGATCCATTTTTGAATAAGAGATTTTATCTTATCTTATCTCTTTTCTTCACATCTATCTCAGTTCACAAAAGCTCAAGGTGATTTTGCAACCTTAAGTGCTTATATGATATATGCACAGATGTTTGTAACATAATGCTATTGCAATTTCATTGATTGCAATGATGTGGCGGAGATGTATGACCCACTGCTCTGGCCCTCAGGGGCCTTTGTTCGACGCTACTATGAGCCTCGTTGCCTTAAAGGAGCAGTCGGAGGCCCATCTAGACCAGAGCAAACCCCCCGCTCTCAGGATACTGAGCTTCAGCTTAGTCATGATGCTGGGGTGAATGTCGGAGGCCTATCTGCAGAGACCAGGAAGACAGACACACCAGCCAGCTGCCCTGATGGGACCGTGGAAGATCATTAATGCGGGTCGTATACTACAACGCTCGTGGCCGCCGAGTAGGACATACTGCTGCTGATAGATCAAGACGTTTGGTGGTGGACACATTGCTGGACGAGAGTGACATTGTCTGCCTCCAAGAAACCTGGATGGCCAAGCAAGATCTAGACAAATTGAACACCCTACACAAGAACTTTCATGGTGCTGGAGAGTCCACTACCGATCTCAGCATGAGAATGGTTAGTGGGAGGATAGCTGGTGGCGTAGCTATACTGTGGAACAAAAAATTTGACCCAATGGTGAAGGTGGTGCGTCTTAATGTTGACTGGGCTATTGGGTTGGAGTTTAATCATAATGAAAAGAAATGTACTATTTTAAATGTGTACACACCATATGAATCCTATGACAATGAGGATGAATTTCTGAACAGGTTGGCTTTTATTCAGTCTTTCATAGAGGACAACAGCTCATCTTGTGTCTATGTCATGGGTGATTTTAATGCTGACATGTGAGATAAATCTTTATTCACAAAACATCTGCAGCAGTTCTGTACTGAAACTAAATTAATTATATCAAGTAAAGTTTTTTTGCCTGATACAAGTTTTACCTATGTAAGTGAAGCTTGGCACACAACTTCCTGGCTAGACCATTGTGACAACAGCCGATGCTCATGACTCACTGGAAAGTATAGGGATATGTTATGGACTGGCCACCACTGATCACATACCAGTCGCTATGCTGCTAAATGTTGAGTGCACCCCTGCTGGCCAACATTGGTAATGCTGCTCCCTCAAGATAACTGGACTGGTCAAAATTGACCAAAGAGGATATGCACAGATATTCTTTATTAACTGATAGCTTACTAAGTGAGGTTGAATTGCCTATGGATGCCCTTATGTGCACGGATATGAGCTGCAAGGATAAACATCATGCTGAAAAGCTCTGTGCCATGTATGATGATATTGAGTTTGTGTCTGAGCAACATGCTGCTTCTAGAGAGGCCTTAAGACTCTGGTCAGAGGAAGGCAGACCCAGACAGGGAGTGTTGTTTGATAACAAAAAACTCACAAATGCTAGTTTTAAATATGCACTTCGTTTTATTAAGAAAAATGAAAACACAATGAGAGCAGACTCGCTGGCCAGAAAGATGCAAAATAACAATCTTACTGACTTCTGGAAGGAGATCAAGATCATAAATAATAACAGAACTCCCCTCCCTTCTGATATCGAGGGGGTTAGTTGTTCAGAGAAGATTGCTGATCTTTGGCGAGAGCATTACAGTAAACTATTTAATTGTGTTAAAAGTAACACCGTTAGAATTGATAATAAATGTAAAGGTCTCTCTGCAGACATGATAGTTAGATCAGTAGATATCTATGATTCCATCCACATGCTAGACAACAACAAAGCTTGTGGTATGGATTGCATTTCTGCAGAACATCTAAAAAATGCCAGTTATAGACTCAGTCCATTACTAGCCATGTGTCTGACTGGAATTATGGTTCATGGTGTTCTACCGAACTCTATCATGTCAGTGCTGTTAGTGCCTGTTCTTAAGGATAAGTCTGGTAAACTGAACAGCAAAGACAACTATCAACCCATTGCATTAGCCAGTATCTTGTCTAAAGTGTTTGAGAGAATTATATTAATGAAATTGGAAATGTATGTTCTGACTGCTGACAATCAGTTTGGTTTTAAAAGAAAACATGGTACTGATCTCTGTATCTATGCTCTGAAGGAGATTGTCTCTAGGTACAAAAGTCTTAATTCATCTGTATTTTTATGCTTTATTGATGCTTCGAAAGCTTTCGATAGAATTTGTCATGAAAAACTGTTTATGAAGCTGCTAGCGAGAGGTGTCCCTAAACCTCTTGTGAGGATTTTGGTGTTCTGGTATGCCAATCAAACTTTTCATGTTAAATGGGACAATGTTGTATCAGCTCCTTTCTATGTTGGCAACGGAGTTCGACAAGGAGGAATTTTATCTTCATTTTTGTTTAATGTTTATATGGACGACTTATCGAGCCAGCTGAATTAGACAAATACAGGCTGTCTTGTAGGGGAATCTATTGTCAATCATCTGATGTACGCAGATGAATTGGTCTTACTCAGCCCATATAGTGCTGGGCTGCAACAGATGCTGAGGGTGTGCTCTAAGTATGGCATAGACCATGATATTAAATATAATGCAAAGAAAAGCCACAAAATGATGGTCAGAAGTAATCAGGATAGGAAATTAACCTTCCCTACCTTTTATCTATCTGGCAGTCCCCTTGGTGCCCGTGAGGAAATAAAATATCTGGGCCATGTAATTTCTGATGATTGGACTGATATATATCAACAGCACTGCAAAATATATACTCAGGCCAATATGTTATTAAGAAAGTGTTCTATGTGCTCAGATTCAGTTAAATGTTCCCTGTTTAGAACCTACATAACACCAATGTACACTGCTCATTTGTGGTCTAATTACAGGAAAAGGAGTATGCAGAGACTGAAAGTAGCTTACAATGATGCTTTTAGATTGCTGCTTCATGCGCCTAGGTGGCGTAGTGCTAGTCAGTTGTTTGTTTCTAAGCACGTACCAACTTGTGAGGCGCTCTTGAGAAAATTGATGTATGGTTTCATGTGTCGACTGGACAAGTCTGAGAACTGCATAGTAGAGGCTCTGGTCAACCCTCTAAAGAGCTGTTATGGATTTACCTCGAACTTAAGACGACATTGGCACAAAAGTCTTCATACTTTTTAATGCACTGTATTATTTGTGTTGTATTTTTATTTATTTTATGTTTTTTCTCTATATATTTTTTTAAATAATTGTATAATTGTACTGTATGTCTGTTACTTTATATGGAACTTGGAGTCTGAAATAAAGAAATATATATTGACTGCTGCACAATAATACCCAATAATGTTCCTCCATGTCCACAGAAAGGTCAATTGGACAAGCCGCTTTTAGGCAGGAGCCGAAGCCTCTCCTGCCACAGTGCATTTCAAAGGGGTCATCGCGGGGTTTGTCCAGACGACAGGCTGTCCCCTCTGATTATCTATTCAAACGCACAGATTATTCCCCTGTTCCCTTGGTTTATTAATCTGTGTGCACGGTTCTCAACATGTCTCCTGTTTCTGAGTTTTGTTTGCTAATCTGTAACATGGCAGACATTCGTACATTCATTTCAAACTCACCTTTTTAAAGGCTACCTATGACCAGGTCAACTCTCAGGAGGCCAATTGCTGTTGTTGCTGAAGAGTGTAGACTAACTGTAAAGCAACGAGCGCCATGCTGATAATAAGGTTATATCAGAGTGTCTTTGAAGCTGCATAGCACCTCTAGCACGCTGGCAGATAACAGGCCCACTAACTAGAGGAAGCTCCAGCATTCCTTGTTACTGGTATTCCAGGTTGTTTAGTTTCACTAGCTGACGGGATTTCGGGACGTGTTTTTGACTGAAATATTCCGCAGGGGAGCGAGTGAGTATGAGTAGAGTGAGGGCTGAAGCCACCATCTAGTTTGTGATCCTAGTGGAGTTTGGGTTGGTCCAAACATTGACATCTGGTTCCATCTACTGGTGGGAATAATGTAAGAGGCAAGGCAATTATGTGCACACCAGTGATTCGCGGGCACGTGTCTCAATGACCCGCGACCGCCAGGCGTTTTTGACTAACTCGACCGCAACTCGACCGAAAATATGAATTATTAGAATGTTGTACCCGCCCCGCTTACCGACCCGCTTATTATTTAAAAAAAAAAAAAAGTTGTTTATGCTGTTGTTTAGCTAGCGGTATTTGGTTATGCAAAACCCAGTAGGCCTACAGATATCGCATTAAACGTGTACAATGACGTTAAATGCTCAGCTGTTTGGCGTGGGGAACCAGCATTATAAGTTTAGCCTATGCCTATTGTTTTCATCCCGCAGCTTTCATGCAAAAGTTAATAAGGATTTCCGTCAAAGTGGATGCTCCGTTGAAACCCTCCCAAACACAAAGGCAGGAATAACATAAACTCCTCAAAAAAAGTTCGGAAACATTTATTCAGTCGATTATCCCTCCCCTTTAATAATACCAATTGGTATTGTATTGTATATCGTTGGAAAGCCTGATTAGTCACCTTTACAACGAGGTACAACTTGTAAGGATCGTGCATTTGTGGAATGAGCAACACAGCTAACCGTGTGGGTACCGGCCCACATTTTTTTGGCAAAATCCCCTGCAATATTCTTCTGTTGGTATTCACTCTTGTTTTGAGTTGTTTGGTGGATTGGATGATTCTCCCACAGTATTAAGGAAAAAACAACACATATTGACCATTTTTACACTTTATTCATTTTACACTGTCAGGGACCTCAGTAGCATGTGGAAGATCCATACACAGCCACAACAGCTTGGCACCTCCTGTGGGATGGCATCCCATTCCTGAACCAGAATTTGTAACAAGTCAGCCAACATGGTTGCGTTGGTCACTCTGGCACGTACAGCACGCCCAAGCACCACAAGTATTCAATTGGGTTGAGGTCTGGCCTCACGGCAGTCCTTTCCATCCTCTCCACTCCCAAGTTCTGGAGGTACACTGTGATGATCCTGCCTCTGTGGGGGCAAGCGTTTTCATTGTGGAGGATGGAGTTAGGTCCCAGATTCTGGAGATATGGGGTTGCCATTGGCTCCAGAATCTCATTCCGATATCTCACTAAATTCCAACAGAAGAATATTGCAGGGGATTTTGGCAAACATTTTTGGGCTGCTACCCACAGTTAGCTGTGTTGCTGATTCCATGAATGCACGCTCCACATGCTACTGAGGTCCCTGACAGTGTAAAATGAATAAAGTGTAAAAATGGTCAATATGTGTTGTTTTTTTCTTAATACTGTGGGAGAATCATCAAATCCACCAAGCAACTCATTCGTGTGCGTGCTCATTCCACGAATGCACGATCCTTACAAGTTGTACCTCGTTGTAAAGGTGACTAATCAGGCTTTCCAACGATATACAATACAATACCAATTGGTATTATTAAAGGGGAGGGGTAACCGACTGAAGAAATGTTTCCGAACTTTTTTTGAGGAGTTTATTTCAAAAACTTTATTCACGTCAAACAGGTAGGCCTAACCTAGGCTATAATGTGCATTCGTGCAAATAAAAAATAGGCTACACAAAACGAAAACTGAAGATAGCCTATTTGATAAGCCTAACCTGGGCTGAAACAATTCGATTCGACTGTGAAGGCTTACCGGTGCCGCATTTGTGACGGGCCATGTTGGTTGTGCCGACTTTGTGGCTGTCGAACTTGTACAGTGTATCGCACGAACATAACGTAGCCGGCACTAATGTCATCTTTATCAATCACCTCTGCAAATGTTTCCCACACTTTGCTCTTACGATTCTCATGTTTTTTGAGTTTCCACCCTCCTTTCTTTAATTTCTCCCTAACCGACTCCATCTCCTTTACTGCCTTCATCAACTGGCGCGAAGAAGGGACACGACATCTCCAAGTGCTTGCCACGCGCAAGGTCGTGTCCCTTCTTCGCGCCAGTTGTCATGCAGTCAAAGACTTTTTTTATTTATTTATTTTTTTCACCGGCTCGACCGAATGCGACCCGAATATAATTAAAAATATTTTTTGATGACTCGTCACCGCGGGTTACCCGCGGGTATTTTGGATCAGCCCGCGCATCACTGGTGCACACATAGGCGCAAATACCAGAAGGCATATTATCTTTGTGTCGAACAACCTCCATTGTATTAGGAAAATATCTGTTTAACATCATTTTAATTACGTGTCAAAAAGTTAATCAATAGCATATTAACATTTAATTTTTGAAGTATAATTGTTCAAAATATGCTGTTTTTGTACTTGTACAAAGACAGCTGGATAATCTTAGTCAAACATTGAACAACTGCCGTCAGTGTAAGGTATCATTCAGAGGATCATTAGATTCATTATTAGAACCAGCCCTATGTCTTTGATGATTTCTTGTTGATCATTTACAAACAGCAGCAATATCTTGACCTCTGCTTAATCATAACTAGGCCTGATGTCTAGTGGTATTTTTCTTCCTACCATATTGTGAAGTATGGTTTTACCAAAAATGATTGGTACATCATCCTGTTACAATCAGTGGAGGTTGTGCATACACTATGAGTATTATTACTAATAAAACGTCATTATCGGTAACTAGTTAACCAAGTGACTGTAGTTCCAAGTTGCTGCATCTATAAAACCAGCAATAGAGTTAGACATTCATGACAGGATCAAGACAGTCAGTATGTAGAAATAACAAACACACTGTAGTAAAAGATTCTGTTAAGTTTTAATAAAAGCCAAGTCAAACATTAAAATACTGAAACGGCAAAGTTGTTTTCCTACTTGTTTTGTTCGATTTTGTACAAATCACAGTGGTTAAAAAATATTACAAAGGATTATTTCAAACATTTTTTAACAGCAGCAAAACATTTTGATTGTTTAAAAAAAGCCCTTAATAGTGTGAGTGGTGTGTGCTTTTTTTTTCAAGTTCATACTTTTCTCTGTGTAATACCACAAACAGAACATCTCAACACAACGGAAGAGAGAGAAAGAAGAAAAAGTGCATAATGTTTTAGTTTAAGTCACACTTTTGAATTGGAGACAGCCAGCATCACAAGCCAGTTTGGTTCCTGACCTTTCTCTCTTCATGTGGGCTCTCCAAGAACCCAAAGGCCCAGTTTGTGAGTGGGCAAACCAGCCTTACAGTAGTGGCAACAAGCCATGCTGGCATGAGTGAGAGCTGGGGGATTATTTGCCAATGAGAATATAAGGCTACCGTCTGTTCTAAGGCCAAGGCATTGGGGTGAGTCTAACAGCAGGGGGCACTCTAAGGGTGCTACCACTGATTGTGTGTTTATGTGCCCATGGTGATTAATGTGTGGTCTGTAGGGCACTGTGTCCGAATGTCTTATACTGCTCAAGATAGCATAGTTCAAGGTGGACATGGGCAGGTCATTTGAAATAGTTTGTTAAAAACGAGTGTTAGGTAGTTTGAATAAAACACACTTACACTCTGTGGCCATCGAATTTTCGACAAACATTTTTTTTAAAGGCCGCTGAGCGCAGAGAAAGAAACTAAAATAATGCAAAAAACAAAGAAGGAAGGGAAGGATTCACGGATCTCAAAGAAAAATAAATTACAATAAAGATAGGTCGGGGAAAACTTCGATCTCTGACTGTGCACTGACAGTATGACAGAAATGGGTGCATAACAAAGTAGGAGCAAAGAAAAACACGGGCATTTACACT
The DNA here is from genome assembly GCF_963457725.1 of Sprattus sprattus. Classification (NCBI taxonomy): domain Eukaryota; kingdom Metazoa; phylum Chordata; class Actinopteri; order Clupeiformes; family Clupeidae; genus Sprattus; species Sprattus sprattus. Next base: position 20,287,935 of record NC_137913.1, on the reverse strand, counting down.
GAGCGGTAGAGATTGCTTTGTATTGTCAACAGGCACTAAGAGGGAAGAATTCTGGAATTCTGTGGTCAGCTGCCTGCGGATATATATATATATATATATATATATATATATATATATATATATATATATATATATATATATTGGGTGTTTGTGTGTGTGAGTGAGAGAGAGAGTGTGTGTTTAAGTGTGTGTGTTCACTAACACTACATCTAAATCAAGGTCAGAGGTCTTGTTTCTGTGTTCCAGTTTTGGAAGAATTCAGGAACACGGGCAACTAAAGGCATAATCTGCTCCCTAAGGCACGTGCAACCCCAAGACCAGCCATTAGCAGGTGGTCTCTGCCCTCTTACTGACAAAGATAAAGAAGTCATACTCAGCAATATCCACAGGCTTGCCATTATATCACCCAAAATGCTTCCTGTAAGGACAGTGTATCTCATACCCAGTAATTTACAGTGTAGCAAACACATCATATAAAGCAAGAGGGATAAAAAGCAAAGGAAAAAGTTTCCTTTAAATGAATATGAACAACCTTACAATTGAGAAATATGAACAAATTAACAAATATGGTAGGTGAATATATGTCTCGAAGGACCAATCAATGATAAGATGTTCAACACTGTGTGGAGTCTGTTTTACACAAAAAGCACACAATCCCTCATCAATGCCAACCACAGCATGCAAACCCCTCGGGTTACCTCCTCCATGCACATTCCAACAGTCCACATGCATTTGTTTAAGGGATTTCATTAGTTCACTGTGTTCTTTTTCAGAGGTTTGGACAAAGCATTACTTTTCAAATACAAGTTCGGCCTTTCAGTTTTCAAATCCACTAAGTTAATACGCTGTACCACAGATTAATACATTCTTGAGAACCAGAATGACATCTCTAGCTACTAAAGAAACAAGGTCACCATCTGCAGAATGTCATCTGTCAACAAACTTGCAACCCCTATGTTTGCAAAACTTGGCATCTCTTCTCCAACACGATGTGTTGATCTATCACATTTCCACCATATTAATGTTAAAAGTAATTGCACTGTGCATAAGATTAAAATGCCCCTTTTTAATTGAGAGTGTACTACTTCCTCCCATGCAAACCGGATCATGAGAAGCTGCAACAAGTAACTAACATATTCAAGAATCATACGCCATTTCTATAGAAAGATTCTGGGGACAGTTAAATGTGTTCAGACATGAGAAAACCAATTATTTTTCAGATTTAGGATAAAATACAAAGTATATCTTCTACATGAAGAGTATGTTATAAAAGACCTCTTTTATATATAAAAAAAGAAAGAGTCTCATTTTAAAAACAGTCATTCCACGCACAAAAGAAACAGGCAAAGGTGCCTCAGAGGAGAGGGAAAAAGTGCAACTGCAATCACATACCCAAGAAAACATAGAGCATGTTCAAGGCAAGGCCAGAGTGGTCAAAGCAAGGCTATCCACCATCTTAGGCAAGCTCAACTCTGCTCCATGAACACCCTATCAAGAAGGCTACTGGGAACTCGCTACAGAGCCCGTCTGTAGCGCTATGCTAACGCTAATGCTACCACTCTACATGCTACAATTTTTTTTTATTATGAATATCTACCATGCACAATACTTACGGTATACCATTCTACACACTTTCAGGCCGTCAAATTGATTCCCTCAGAGGAAAACAAAGGCTCGGGACCAAAGGAGTGGTTTTTGAAGCAATTGGTTCTTCTGACACCACTGACCCAGGCATTAAGACGTAGCCTGTTTCCACAAGAAGAGAGGTCACATGACCTGAGCTAATCATGTCACCCTTTCCATGTGGCTTAAAAAAGAGGCAGGCACTCCTTCAGCTTACTTAAAACATTTATAGGACAGTAAAGGAGCCCTTAATTAACCACTTGAGGCACTGTTTTTTTCTACAGACAATGGGTCTTTGGGACCATTATCCTGATTCCCAGTGGGAGCTCTGGTTAGGGGCCATAGGGTTTATTTCATCAGCTGTACAAAAGGCCGATGGACAGACAGACCCAAAGTAGGGAATTTTTCTAATGGTCTCTATGGACAGTTGGGAGATGCTTGAAATAAAAATAGATATTTAAAGCTACGGTTACCCCCCAAAAAAGGTTGTTCACATTCAATGGTTGCACCTTACAGGCCAAAAGAAAGACCATGGCACCACCGATGCTAAAGTAATACGTTCAAATCTCCGGGATCCCAAGTACTGGTTCAAAATATACTTTAGGTAAGAGCCTCTACAAAATGAGCACATGTAAATGCACCACCAGGTCACTCTGAAGTTACTCAGCAGAGCAAAACATTAAAACAAAGTGAGAACACACCCAGTAAGAGTCTCAACCAAAAAACAAAACACACTGCTGAAATTTAGGGGAGAAAAACACTCTCCAAGCTAGGAAGAGACTCAAATGGCACAATATTGTACTGGACTCAGCTTGGTCAGTTTGGTTTTATACCACCTCACAACTATGGAGCACTCACAACTGAGAATTACAAGGCATCATTTTAACCTTCATTCCTTTGAGGGAAATACAGTAAGTGGAATCCCTCAAAGGTTTTCCACAAAATTAAGCTAAGGGATATTGCGTTGCTAAAAGTGTATAGTGAACTTCGTGGCCTCCATTCAATTAGGTGAGATCACATTAAAGCAACAACACGCTCTAAATCAGCATCTAAGAAGTGACCAGCAGAAAAGAGTTGATTAATGTCACACAAGGCAAGTTGGTTACTTCAGTCTTTCCAAAAATGTGCAGCTGAAAATATTACTTCCATTAATACAGGGTTAGCCAAGTCAAGAAGACTACCATGATCTAGATTTGTGTATTCCACTGGTTTGTGACCCTGATGTTGATTTTGGGGGAAGTGTTCCTTTAATGGTGTTTGAAATGTAGCAACTGAGTAAGAATTATATTTTGCTACACATGGCAGAGTGCTTCCTGTCTAGCCCTGAATGGTGGTATAGGAAGGGAAGATCTTGGAAGGTTTGACCTGCTTGAAACATCACAAGGAAGTAGTGGGTACAGGCCCTTGAGTCCTCACTCCCTCCTTAGCACATATCACATAGAGGCTTGATTCAAAATCTTAACTGCTCTTTCACACCTGTTCCAGCTCCTGATCCTCTAGACAAATGCTGGGTCTTACTTTACTTGCATTTGTTTCCAAAAATTCAGGTGAAGACCAGTGAGTCATCAGAAATGATTTAGCTTATTAACTAGCCAGTTAGCCTTAGCTAACACAGGTAGGTGTTTTGTTTTGTTATCGATGAAGTAGAAGGGAGAACAGGACTAAAAGCAGAAATGGCAGATTTTGGATCCAGCCTTACAGTTCTTTTTCAGCTCCCCTTTTAGGTTTCTGATAGACAGAAAAGAGGGGTAAGAGATGACAGGAGAAAAGGGCAGAGAGGAAAAAAAGAAATATGTCCTCTTTTTCTTTTTTGGTTTCCGGCAGAAAAAAAATGGGTTAAGTGGATTTTCATAATAAAAAGTAAGATGAGTCAGGTCAATAGTCTAGATCTTACACAGATACTGTTAACTGAGAAAAGCTCAACGCAGATTCTGTTGAACCTGTGTTTCAGTTCTTCTAACTGTTCCTTAAACAAACATACACAAAACAAAAAAAATATTCACAGTGTAATGGAGGTGATACTGCCTCTGGTTGGTTGGGGTAAATGGGTGATCCAGCAGGTAGCGTCCATGATCCAGAAAAACAATGGGTGAGGGAAAAAAAGGGGTTAAATACATCAGTGGCAGTGGTTGAATAGCCCTCATCTCCAGCATTGCCATTAAGTGTCTCAGGTGGGTTTGGTTAAGCATGTTAAGTCTCAGAAAAGATGGGCTTCAATTCTCTTTGGTGCTCGAGGCAGTCTGGGTGAGGGTTTTTAAATTAAAATGTTCCTTTCTTTCCTGGTGGTCATAATCTCAAGTGTAGCGCTTCTCTGAGATAAACTGTGGGGGTTGTGGGTGGAGAATATCATTAGGGGGCAGGGGTTGTAAGGTTTTCACAGCAGACAGTCAGCCAGGCAGTAGCATGGACACAAATACGCATGCACACTATCTGCGGCTTGGTTCGGTTTGAAAGGAAAAGGCAGCTCATACCCATGTCTGTTTGTTTGTTTGTTTGTTTGTTCATGATTTCTCCTAAGGGGCTTTGGGTTAGTCTCTAACCTCTCCTGTTTGCACACACACACACACAAACACACAAACATTCACAAACAGGCGCCATGAGGCGGCAGGCGTGCTGTAAGCAAGCCTCACGGCCCCAGCTGCAGTCGGTCTCCCTCACTGTCTGAGCAGCAGAGGTACTGCTGCCGCTGCTGGATGAAGAACTGCCCCTGAGCTGCCCCAGAGGCATATGCGTCCCATGGCAGGCTAGACATAATGGCCGGCCTCACGCAGTGGAGCGTTGCATAGCCGACTTTACAGACCATCACACAGACACACCAGGGGGAGGATGAACTGGTGGCAAGGCTGCACCTCCAGGCTGTGGGTTGGGTCGATCAACTTGGTGGAGGAGGAGGGGGATGACAAGGAGGAAGAGAGCCGGGGTGGTGTTTTTTTTTCAGGAGATGTGAGAGGTGGAGGGCGCTGGATGCTTCCAGAAGCACCAGCCTCTCTTGGTGTTTTGCTTGCGCAGGAGCTCCTCCTCGCGCTCACGCTCCTTCTGCGAGCGCTTGTAGCGGTCCTCCTCCTTCAGGAACCAGACGGGCGGCCAGCGCTGCTTCTCAAAGTGCTTCTGGTTCTCTGCAGAGACAGAGAGACGCAGACAGACACAGAGATAGAATAGTTTCAAAATTCACAAATCAAGGAAACACGATTCGCAAATGTATGTGTGTATGGTACCACCATAGTTCATATACAAGTATGAATTATTAACAGATAAAGTATAATTATCAGCAAAAGGTCTTGATAAGCTAAATCGGGTGTGTTCAGCTAATCAACACTGCCACTGAAAAGTTCTGTTGGGTGTGCAGAGCAAGGACAGATGGAGAACAGGCAGAGTGGAGTGAGGGGGGTTGGGGGGGGGGGGGGCTGGGTGTTGGGGGCTGGAGGAAGAATGAGAAGCACTGCTTGAAAAAAAAATGAAGGAGACGGACCCCTGCAGCCCAACATCAAGCATCACACCTCCAGCAGCCCGCATACCTGGCGACATGTTCTTCATTTCTTTGGGGAACTTGCGACACACGCTGTTGTAGTTGGTGCAGATGTGATGCAGGCACCATACTGATAGCTGCTTTGCGTTGTGGAACTGCAAAGACACAGACAGAGAAGCCCCATCATTAAATGGGATGAACAAATACTCTCTGACAGATCAGAGAGAAACAAATACAAAGGCTTTTTTTCTGACTGTACAGACATGCCAGAAAATACTTAACGACAGTGTAAAGGGAACTAAATGGTCTCTGGGGAGTAAGATAAAAATAGAAATAGACAAAAAAAAAAGCCTTTGAATTAATGTCAGCTTCACAAATCTGAGGCGAAGCAACATAAAATGATGTGAAAAAGGTCCCTGCTTTTAAAATTCTGTTCTGTTAAATGCTAAATGCAAATTTCTTCCATATAATTACTACCACCAAGAAGTATCATAAAAAGTATCATTAACACTCTGATAAGTCAAAAGATAACCAAATTATTGCAGGAAAAGAACTTTGAATACACATAATAAAAATGTGTACACATCCAGTGAGGAACATCGGAGGAGAGTTTTTGTTTGAAGTGATATATTGTGTATCTCTTGAATCTCCCACCTGAGCCCTCTCCAGGTAAGCGAGCACCTGTCCATCAATGTCAACCCCCTTCACAGCCACGTGCAGCAGGTCATCTACGGCATGCTGCTCTGTGGGACAGAAAACAACAGCACGTCAACTTCCTGTATAGCTGGATGTGTTAATGCTCTTTCGATACACCAAATATTCTACTCTTCTAATCTCCTATCACTATGATGTCAAACACATCGGCACACACTGAAACAGTGCAATGGATCTGAACAAATGGGTGGCGAGTCCACATGGCTACGTTTAGGCTTGATTTCCACCTTGATCACATGAGATTTGATTTCGACTCTGAAGGAGAGCGTACCTGTGAGAGCCACCAGGCGGGGGAGACACAGGCGGTTGGCCAGGACGATCAGCTCCAGAGGCTCAAGGTCGGGGCTGGGAGTCAGCAGCCCGCAGTACAGATACTCCAGCACCGCCCGCATACACGCCACATCAGTGTTAGGAATCGCCACCTGACGAGAGGAGGAGAGAGAGAGAGAGAGAGACAAGGTTAGAGAGAGAGAGAGAGTGAAGAGGAAATGAAGACAGAAATAAAGACACAGAGACAATGAGCGTGAAACAAAGAAGGTGAGAGAGAGAGAGAGAGAGAGAAAGAGAAAGAGACACAGAGATATAAATGAGCGTGTAGTTTACAAGACAGATCATGTTAAGCATTAGTAGTTATTAAGTCTTAACTGGTATGCTGTTACTTCGCACGCCTAACAACTCTGGTGTCATTAGAGTTTGGGCATCCTTAATGCAGGACAGGGCTCAGTGAAGGCATTCTGCTCTTACTGTAAATACATCTGCAATGACCCTCTCATCTGGCCAGAGATAAAAGGCTCTGTGAGGGGCCTGCCTCATGACGTCTCCTAACCTCAAAGCACTGCAAAGATCAGATTGCAGGATTAGTCTGTGAGATAGAGGGAGAGTGTGTGTGTGTGTGTGTGTGTAGGTTGTGGAGACGGCTGGTCAAGGCAGGGAGCAAAGCAACACATCACAGCAGGTTCACGCTCTGTTCCACCATCCCCAAAATACCCAAGCTACAAGAAAACAGAGAGAGAAAGAGAGAGAAAGACAGAGAGAGAGAGAAGAAAGAGAGAGAGAGAGAGAGACAGATCGAGAGAAGAAAGTGTGAGACAGAAAGATCCAGTAACCCTCAGAGGCCTCGTGACATCATACACCCCACTCTCATCCTATTCAAACACACCCCTGTCCCTTTCCAAAAACACCCCCGTTTCACAAATAACTGAGTGTCTGCAATGCCAGCGGGTAAAGAGGGTAGTCTGTTCTCATCCAGCTTGGCCCCATAGACAAGCAAACAAAGGCACACTTATTCCCACTGCCCGAAGCAGCCAAAGAATTACGATTTCAACAGGGACCCAAGAAAGAGAGAAAGAGAGAGGGAAACAGAGAGAGAGTGAGAGATAAATAGAGAGTGAGAGAGAAATAGAGAGAGTGAGAGATAAATAGAGAGTGAGAGAGAAATAGAGAGAGTGAGAGATAAATAGAGAGTGAGAGAGAAATAGAGAGAGTGAGAGATAAATAGAGAGTGAGAGAGAAATAGAGAGAGTGAGAGAGAGAAATAGAGAGAGAGAGAGAAATAGAGAGAGTGAGAGAGAGAAAATGAGACAGAGAGAAATAGAGAGAGTGAGAAAGACTGCAGTGGTGGGAATGCAGAACCATGGTTTCGCTCACCTCACACACTCGATTCATAACAACACACACACACACTCTGTCTTTTTCTTGTTGCATGCACATACACACTCACACATGCACATATACTCACTCCACTCACAAGCACACATTCTACGTCTTGCTTTGCACTCACTCACAGGCGCGCGCGCGCACACACACACACACACACACACACACACACACACACACACATAGATTCACTTTTAGACATGAAATTGATAAGAACAGACACACACACACATAGATTCACTTTTAGACATGAAATTGATAAGAACACACACACACACACACACACACACAAGCATCTACAAACTAGCAGAATTTCTAGAATTTAAGGGCCTCTGTGTTAATAAGTGAACTCTGTGGGTTAACCGCAGCTGAAGAAAAAACGGTTCCTAAGAGTTCACTGACTTCCTTTCCCATCAGTACAGCATTCAGTGGAACAGGAAGAGTGAAGCAGAAACCTTACATCAAACAGCTGTTGCTTCACTGTTTCACACACACACACACACACACACACACACACACACACACACACACACACACACACACACACACACACACACACACACACACACACACACACACACACACACACACACACACACACACACACACACACACACACACACACACAAACAAACACCCACACTGCCACACACAAGATGAGGACCCGGATGAGGAAGTCGTGGCTGAGGATGCTTTGTAGGGATGACATTACAAACACATGCATACAAACACACACACACACATACACACACACACACACACTGAAAGGGTCCTTCAGAAGTCTCTGGGATGCCTTTCAACTGCCCGTCTACCAACCAATTACCAAAATGTCAGCTCATGGGTGACCCATAATTACCCCTGAAAGGTCAGAGTGAAGACAATTCACCAGGCAGACGGGGGAGGAGGGAGGGCATGGGGGAGAGACCTCAAAGCCAGGGCTTCGCTGCAGGGGGAAGCACTGCAATAGAGCTCGCCTCCAGGCTTCCATCCCCACAGATGTGTTTGTGCATACAGGAAGGTGGGATAACAAAAGAAGACATGCAGATTTGGTAGAACACTGACTTTGACAGTAAAGATGAGGGAGAGAGAGAGGGAGGGAAAGAGAGAGAGAGAGAGAGAGAGAGAGAGAGAGAGAGAGAGAGAGAGAGAGAGGTGGACGGAGGGAGAGATGCTGAGAAACATATGCCCATATCACAGCACAATCTCGCCTCCATTCACTGTCCAGACTCTCACTTCCTGTTTCACTTAATTAATTTGCAGTGAGAAACTGTCAGTGCTCCATCTGACAAACATCATGTGCTTTCAGACTGGTTGTGTTTGCATGCTGTATACCAAACAAGTCACTACAATATGAAATCTTAATCATGGTAAAACCTTGGGTTTAAATATAAAAGTGTTTCTACAGCAAAATCATCTCGTCCTTCTTAACATCCTAATGTTCCACAGTCAAATGTAAACAGGAGAGAGAGAGAGAGCGAGAGAGAGAGTGATAGATGGAGAAAGAAAGGGGAAGTTGAAAGACATGAAAAAAACGAGGCTAAAAAGTACCTGAATGACAGCTTGGAACAACACTGCAAACAATAGGACATTTCAGCCAATGACAGTCATAATTGTACTGTCTGAGGTGAAAGAACTGTCACTCTCCACTACCTCACAGAAATGCTGTTTACAGGCCGAGAGCACACTGGCAGGCCTTGGCACCTATAAATAGGCCATCCCCTCCATGGCAGTTTACAGCCGAATACATTTGTACCAAACAAGGTGACAGCCTCTGTCTGGGTGGCACAGCACCAGTTGGGAGGACAATGACTCAACGTTGCCCACTCTAATGAGGTCTGCACACAGATTTGCTTTTTATTGTGCCAATCTTTCAACATGGCACACTTTTTTTCACCAATGCAGTATATATATTTTGTAATGCAGTATATTTTATATAAAATTCCTGCAAGATTGAATGTGCCCCCACCCCCCTTCAATAATTAGCTAACTTCCGCTTTCCACACATCTGATGATAATGACATAAGAGAAATGACCCAACTCACTCAGGCTTGACACATATCACCTCAGCTGGAGCAGATCCTTTCGCATCCTTCAGATCCTCTCTGTGTAACTTCGGTTGTTTGTGCTATTATAGTCAACACAAGCTTCTACTACAGACATCTCTCTCATCCCTTGAAAAAACCCAAATCCTGGTAATCTTGCACCAGTGCCAGTGGTGACGATGGTTACCGTCTGCCATTGCTGCTTCTGCCACCAGAGACAGTCAAGTGATGGTTTTGAGGCCCATGGCCCACCCTGAGCACTTCGCCACTAGTCCCGGTTCACACTCAGCCTCGCCAGACTCTCCCTCCCTCCATCCCTCCCTCAGCTGTTCTCGCTGCACACAACAAAGTCCAGCCAAACAGTGGCTAGAGCTCATTCCCAAAAGATCACCTAATCGGAGAGGTGCTGCTCTGGGAACGTAATGGTTGGCTTGAATCCCTACTGCTGCTACCTCTTAGGGTTAGACTGCTCCAGACCGCCACATGGTTACAGAGAACAGCCGCGGCAGGAATTCTGACCTGCATATTTGATCTATCCCATTCCTACGCGCCCTGATAAGACTTTTGTGTCCTGTGCAGTGTGACTCTCACGTCATCCTCACTCTGCCATCTGTTCCTCTTAACATGATGATGGCTGTAAGTGAGGTGCTGTAGGACTGCCTCTAATACAGTTGTGGCTGGGGGAGAATTTTTTTAAATTTGTATTATCATTATTGTGTACATACATGTCCTGATAAGGCATGGCTGGACCAGAGATCCGCTGTGTGCAGGCAGGAAATGACACAGACTAACAGTCTGGGGACCCTAGGGGGTCCAATCATTTCCTGTTTTTGCAGTGTAAGGCATCGCGAAAGAGCAGCAGCACCTTTTCAGAGGACGCCAGTGAAGACAGTCTCATCTGTGTGTTCCACTTCCAGTTCATATCTTACCAGCTGTCACTAAGTTAGTGACACAATGCAAAGAAAATCATGTTTTCATCAGTAGTGACTTCAACATTCCCCAACTTCAGCTTCCTTAACAGCGAGTCCTTAAGAAGCTGGACGTGTTGAAGCTCGTCTCCTCAGTTTCTGACAATCTGATGTATATAGCACCACATGGGTGTGTGTGTGTGTGTGTTGGCTTATTTTGGGGAAAGAGGCCACCACATACATATGCATGCAGTGCTCCTCTGTGTTCTTCTATGTAGGTCACGGCCCACAGCACCCACTCCCCAATCCTCTTCTCATTCCGCTCTACCTGTCTTGTGCTTTTACTTGCAATCTGTTCACAGGGCTGCAGACATATCTTGTACTGACCTCATTCCTGTGCCACATATCCTCCAGACTGACTCTTTTCACATGCTTTGAGAGGATGCTAAGTACACTTTAAGGCAAAGATACATGACCAAAGTTCCAAGTTCAAATGGTGTTCGTAGGCCAAGATTTTATTTTATTTTGGTTATCTGCTCACCTCCTCTATGTAGCTCTCCATGAAGGAGCCACGGAACATGGCCGCCATCCAGTCGCAGCTCGAGATGAGCAGGGGCTTATGGGCCGGCAGGAAGCCGTCGTCCAACCGAAACACCACATCTGAAACCGAAGGGGGAAAAGAGCAGACATCTCGGCGTGTGTCACAGAGTTGGGGGCTACGGAGGGGGGAGACAGACAAACAAGACAGACAGACAAGACAGACAGACAGACAGACAGACAGAAAGAGACAAACGGGAAGACAAATACACAGACAGACACATGAATAAATTGACAGGGTGAGGACTATTAATAGACAGCGAAAAGGAGAGGAGAACTCGGCAATTACTGAGCTCGAGAAAAGCCGAGTGAGCAGAGACAGCCGTGGCGAAGACTTGGTTTCAAAGCACCACAGGCCAGCAGCCATTTTGTGTATATGAACTATGCTAGCTAGGATAGCGATTAAAATACACCAGAACTGAAGGAACAGGAGGTAGTGAATACTGAACAGATAATTCAGTGAAAAAGAATAGAAGATAGCAATTAGCGAGAAGTTTTGGTTTACCCAACTCTACTCTAAAATACCTAGTTAGTTAGACTATAGCATCTGATAAGAGGAGCCAGAGTATAGATGACTGAGGAAAGACATTTAACAAACATGCAAACAACACAAAATGCACACAAAACATGGGATGTCAAGGTAGGAGATCACATAAAACAAGCAGACAAAACACCAGACAATAAACACACAAGACACCAACAACACTCACAGACAGTTACTGCTGAAATGGTATGAAATTAATCCATACAATACATTTTGCAACCCTCCATTTTTAACTGAAACATCCAAAATGATTGCACCTGCGCCATATATAATAGCATATATGCTTGTGGCGTTTGAGATGCAGCAAGGCTGAAGACCACTGCAGGGACACTATGGGCTAGCAGTCCAGATTGCCTGAAGAGAAAGGATGTTGGCGAATCATACCAGCGAAAGTGCCCTTGCTAAGGCACTCTTTGATGCGGTTAGCCCGTCGCACGTGGAAGGCCTTGGTGATCTCCTGGTTCATGAAGCTCTCATGGTTGAGTACGTTGGCCACCATCATGCGCAGGTCAAACACCTCCAGCAGCTCAGCGATGGTGGCCACCTGCATCAGGTCCCCACGGCCCTCGTCCAGATTGCCTGTGTATAAATACTGTAGCACCGCCTGGGAGGAGAAAGAAAGAAGAGAGTTTCAATGGACACCCTCTTTCAAATCTTTCTGTTTTACGGTAATGTTTGAAATGTTTCAAATTACAGGTATTGAACAGTGGACAGTTAAAAAATGTGTTGCGTTTAGAGGGTAAGTAGTTTTAAAAAATGCCAAAATGTGTCAGAAAAGGACACTTTCCTATCATTTCTAGTTGTGGCATCCAGTTAGCAAAAAAAACTGTGTGTGAATGGAAGTGAATCTGGGATCATGAATCTGGTGCATTCACATCATTCACAAAGACTTCCAACCTCTCAGCTTCTAAACAATTCATCTAGTGTTGAGCACAACTTCTCCAGAGGCTGTGATGAACATCGTATGCCAGTGGTCAAATTAACTTAAGCAGTATTGTCTCTTTACCTGAAAGGGTTCCTCCTGAATAAGGCTGTCCATAGAGACCACAGTCATGATTCGTGGCAATCCCGTCTTTGGGTCGTCAACGTGCTCCAGACACACCCCAAGGAAGCCCCTCCCCCAGCACATTAGGGCTCGTCCAGTGCCCATGGCCCCCGAGGGTGTGCCCTGTCCCCAGGCAGGGAGTGCGTTATCACTCTGGGAAGTCCTGAGAGAGCCCTGCTCGAGCAGGAGAGGACGCCTGGAGTGCCGCGTGCCCCCGTCGCCCTCCTTGTCAATGTCCAGGCTCTTGGTGCGCCCGGCCTGCTCTTTGGCTCCTCGTCTGCTCTGCTCTTCTTCCTCTCCTCCTCCTCCTCCCTCCATCTGCTCCTCTCCTCCCTCATGCTCCACCCCGTCCCCTCCTGCTCCTCCTCCCCCTGCTGCCGCTGTTCCACCACCCAGGCTCATGGTGAAGAGGTCGTAAAACTTGGAGCAGGAGGTGGCCAGGTAGACCTTGTGGGCGAAGACACGTATGCTGCCGCCCTGCAGGAGGAAAAGCAC